>NC_134487.1:166893551-167038551 GCF_040206685.1 Ascaphus truei | reverse complement strand
CACACACACACACACACACACACACACACACACACACACACACACACACACACACACTCTCTCTCACAGACAGACGGACACTCTCTCTCACAGACAGACGGACACTCTCTCTCACAGACACCCACCCACCCCCTGCAGCCCCTTTTTTCACACACACACACACACACACACACACACACACACACACACACACACACACACACACACACACACACACACACACACACACACACACACACACACACACACACACACACACACACACACACACACACACACCCGTTTTACACACACACACACACACACACACTCTCTCTGACCTCATTCTCTCTGACCTCACTCTCTCTGACCTCACTCTCTCTGTCAGACACAGACAGACGATATTTTCTCAACCCAGGGGGAGCGTATAGGAGAAAACACAACAGACAAGAAACACACTAAGTGCAGACTATATTGTTCAGGTGTGGGGTATTGTGATGCTTGGCCTCTATGTGCTGCCTACTCACAGGATGTAGGTAGGATAAGTACAGTGGCGTGATAAGTAGATTCTGGTGGGTCCCTCTGAGCATACACGGGAAGCAGCTGGGACTGGGTTATCAGTAGCAGGTGTACATGGAAAGATAAAGACAGACCTCCATGGTGCAGATCAATGGTAAACAAATAAACTTTATGAAGTAGTATAAAATGTGCACTCACAATGTATAAAATCAATATAAGCGTTTTGTCACTATATAAGTGATAGGAAGGTAAGGGTGGTTGCCGCAGCTCATCGCACCGCCGATATCCCGGACAGTTCTCCTCCGCAGGCTCTCTGTGCTTCTCTCTACACCATGACAGTGTGGGGATCTCCTGCTGCAGTGTCTCCGGCGCATCGCGTCACTTCCGGTGGGCACGATCAGCTCCGTCGCATCACTTACGGTTCGGCGGTTGATTGACAGTTCGCGGGCACCAATCCTCTCACCTCATGGGCAGGTCCACTCTACGCGTTTCGCCAATAGAATGGCTGGCTTCGTCAGGAGTATGGACCCCCCCCTTCTAGTGTTACCTTATATACCTTGTTAAATTGCTGGTTTTATTAACCCCTGCAGTGCTGGTATGAGGTCTATGAGCATGGTTGGATGTGTTCACAAATTCATTGTAAAAAACCGGGGTAAAAGTTGGGAGATATGGAATACATGTCCAAACAAATGTCTTACTTAAATAATTAATTTATTAATTTAATTAGGCTGTTTGAAGTGGGGGGAAAGATAAGAGGTATACAAAAAATAGCAAAAAATGTGTAGACTAAAAAATAAATAAATATACTTAATCAAAAATGTAAGATTACTTTTAAAAAATATATATAAAAGTGTTTTAATAAAGTTCAGTGGTGTAGATGGATCTCAGTCCATCTACTTAGTAATGAGGATGTGAATACATCCCTAAGACAATGCTCCAGCATACTAAACCATCAACATGGCTATAACTCTTATTAAAGGGACAGTGTAGTAGCACCATTGAGGTTATTATAATTCTACTGATTGAATTTTAGTAATTCTGATTATTACACAAATTTATATAATATTTCCAAAAAGACTCCGATCCTTTCTGAACCGGACCTCATAAACAGACTCTTCTTAAATGACACTAAAAATAAGAATATTGCTATATATAACATGTAAACAGTATATAAACATATAAACGACGCATATGGAAACGGAGGTTTCTTGTTAACCTATGGAGGGAGGGGATGAATGGAAAGGAGAGAAAGCCATATTAGAATATATATAATGTAACGGGTATTCCACCCCACCCAATCGCATATATAGTGTGGGTGAGTAGAACATGCAGTGTTACCGGTGTGGTGCATTACCTGTTGGCTCGCAGGAGGGCTGAGCTTCCGCCACGGGGAACCTGGGGCAATTATACTAGGGGTAACCACTTACTCAATGGTGCAGCGCCTCCACCTGCGATGGCTCCCACCAGAGGGGGAAGTGAATCCTCGCAGGACAAACACAATGATCACATACACAATGGGGTATAATAACTAAGGACTTTACTAACATGTAATACGACACATCACATTCATAATATAACCTGTGTCCCTCTCAGGAGGAGACACTAACCATGACGTCTCGCAGGACGATTCCCCAACCCTAGGTGATCCCACCCAGTGTCCAAAGAACCCCACCCAATGTCCCGCACTCTTGCAGAGAATCAATGGGTGACTGCGCAGTCACTATTAAGCTAAGGGCCCGGTGGTGCACTTAGAACTGTAGATACCTGCCGAGCACTCCGGTGCTCGGGTCAGCAACGCTTCACAAAGGGTCAGACGCGTGATGAATCCGTCTGATCCTATCCTGGCGATATTCTCTGTGACCCTCAACGTGGGTCCCAACTCCGTCACTGGAACCGCAGCATCCGCTGAGTCCCTTTCCAACGATACAGCAACGTGACACACCCTGCACTACAGGCCGTCCCTATAGCACAGCATCCTTAAGTGGCTTAAGGGTCACTCTCCTAGGGCCTTCGGGGTTGCCTATCCTATATAGGTAGGTCTTGTACCCACCCTACTCATAATACGGGCCCTGGGCCATGGATCCCCGGACTGGTTACCGCTATGAACCCCCCCCAGTTGCCTCGTACTACGCGCAACGCCGCCCTGGGCTATGGCTCCCCGGATTGGTTACCGCTATGAAACCCCCCCAGTGGCCTCGCCACTCGCAACACGGACCCTGGGCTATGGCTCCCCGGACTGGTTACCGCTATGAACCCCCCAGCTGTCTCGTGCCACTAATTCACAACAGGACCCTGGGCTATGGCTCCCCGGATTGGTTACCGCTATGAAACCCCCCAGCTGTCCCTATCTTCCCTTCTGTTCCCCAGTTGCTAACTAAAGTAAGTGACAGGTTCCCTATCCTGAGGGCTATCCCTGGCAACACTCACACTACTGGGGGACTCAGGGCCATCTTGGGCCAAGGGGGTGCTGGCCTAGTACAGGGAGTCCCTCGCTCCTGTACCCTACCTCCTTCCCTTGACTGCTCCTTCCTCTGACTGACAACGTAGCTGCAAGCCCGCCAAATGTATCCACTTGCTCTCCTGGCAGTCCTGCAG
Source organism: Ascaphus truei (assembly GCF_040206685.1). Lineage (NCBI taxonomy): Eukaryota > Metazoa > Chordata > Amphibia > Anura > Ascaphidae > Ascaphus > Ascaphus truei. The sequence goes on along the minus strand of NC_134487.1, from coordinate 167,035,458 downwards.
CCCTATTGGCTCCTCTCAGGCACCTGGTGCCTGTCTCCCTATGCCTCCTGGGAATTGTAGTCCCAAGGCCCTTACTGTAACATTGGGGCCGCGTGCGCGCCTTCCCTGTGCTTACACTAACCCCTAATGGCCGCCGCAATCTCTCCCTACCTCTCGCGCGACTCTCCTGGCTGGCTCCTACACTCGCGCGATCTTCTGCGCATGCGCGACTATCTCGGGCCGCCGGGGACTCTCTGCGCATGCGCGAACCGGCGCAACATGGCGGCGCCCTATGCAAGAGCCGCCGGAGATCTCCTGCACTCCGGCGAGCTCCCTCCTCGGCCCCCACCCTCCTGAATGGCCGTCGGGTCTGCCGCTTGCCGCTGGCAGTACCCGACAGCGTCCGTGACCACGGAGGCGCCCGGGGGGGTCGCAGGGGGAAAAAGATGACCTGGCTACACTCTCCCCCTGGTGAAAAACCCAACGCCCTCGCTTGGGGAACGACATAACATGGTACAATTTTACACACTGAAAAATGGCATGGCATACCCCGTACACTTAACAGATCGACTGCAACATCCTCAAAACATGGCACATTTTCACACAATGCAAAATTACATGGCATATCACACCCACTATTACCCGAGGCCAGCTGAGTATCAGCTGCTTGCTGAGACCATTTGTGGGGTGCCCCTAACTGATCAGGTGGGGGTACCTCACTTTTGCGTCCGTGAGCCTCTCCCAGAAAATTCTCTTGAAGAGCACACTCTGGGGTGACAGTCACTGCTTCAGTGCTACTTCCTCCCCCTGGTGGAAGGAATAGCGCAGTGTCCTTCACACCAACCTTTACTTGATCATCCATGGCCTGGAAGCAGCAGGCCAGGCGGCCAGGACCTTTCCCTCGGTCCACTACGTGACGAATGGGCCGCTTCTTCTTGGGCGCAAAGGAGGCAACTTCTACCAGCTCCTTTGCCACATAGTCCTTGTCCCTACATACGTGCTCAGCTTCCACTGAGAAGCGAGAACTGGACACTGTCTCTTTACTCAAAGTCTCTGCTTCACCTGGCAGGGGGTAAAGAGTAGACACCTTACCCCTGCGGTGATTCTCGGTGGCCAACAGGTCCTCGGGGACGCTGTCAGTTCCCACCTCGGCTGTCTCGGGACCTGCCTCCTGTACTTCTGGGGCAGTCCACTTGCTGTCCTTAAACTCGGGAGCGTTGGATCCCAGTCCTGGGACCATTTGGGTTGGAGCGCACGGGCTCTCACTCAGATCAGGAACCGTAACTCTGGCCTGTTGCACGGCCACCTCCATCGGAGCCTGTGGGGAGCAAGGGGGTTCCTTACCACTCTGCTGGCTTGCGATGGGTTTCTCTTCTTCTGGAACGATAGGCAGTGGGTACTGGTCCACTCGCACTGCAGGACAGCTATCTTCTAGGGGGGACACCTCCGCCAGGACGCGATGTCGAGTGGAACCATTCGCCCAGGTGTCCAGACTTAAGAAGCTATCGTGCTCCGCGGTCACCTGGAGGCTCACACCCAACACCCCTGGGGCAGTCAACTCACCCCTGTCGTCGTCAACAGGTACTGATCCCAAGCCTGGGACCGATGGTACCTCTGTAGGCCGGACTGGCCGTGGTAGGGCACACGGGCCCACAGCAGGCTCTGTATGCTGTGATTCCTCTGTCTCCTCTGCTGATTCGGCATGCTGGGGAACAATAGACTTCAATAACCGCACACCGCAACACTCACAGTAGGACCACCATGTCAATGTCTCTCTAGAACAGTTACAAGTGGGGCTAAAACACTGTATGCCCATTTCTCCTTCCACCTCGATGGTCCTGTAGTCGAGGGATAACCGAGACACTTTGGCTCCCTGAGCGTGGGCTTCTTGCAGGCAGGAGCATATGAAGAGAAGAGAATCTACTCCGGGCGCACGCCAGGCCACATACATATTGGGGTGTATGTCCTGACAGTCTATCTCGGTTTCCTGCTCAGAAAGAAAATATTCCATGTCCACGACAATGCCTTCCTCCTCCTCTTCCTCCTGGTGAATAGAAGGGTCTAATGGCTGTTCACTGTGCTCACTCCCCCTGGTGGAATTTAAAGGAGGGGTGTGCTCTATCACTGGATGGCTCTGGCTCTGCACTGAGTCACTCACATTACGGGGGCGGGGCTCTGGTTTTCCCGCCAGTCCCGGATGGTTTTCTGTAACCTTTTTCTGAGCAGCCTGGCAGTCAGAAGCACGTGTGTCATCTTGAGTTGGCGGGAGCCGCCATTTTAGGTGGGACTCACTGTTAGCATTCCCTGCTGCAGGAGCCTCCATTTTAACTACAGTCCTGTCAACTACACTGCAGCTTTTTGCATAGATCATGAGACAGTCCCCTGCGGAAGACTCGGGGAGTGTTAATACATGGGGAACAGTCTCTAGGCATATGTCATGCGTGGTGAACAGGAGATAGGTAATCCCCCGGCCGTCAGTATCCAGCCTTAAGTCTGTCACCCGGGCAGTGGCTAATTCCGGGCAAGTTCTTACTTGGGCGCGCATAGTGGACAATTGCGTATCATGGGATACTCCGGCCACTACAAACACGCGCCTTGGGGATAATTGCCGCGCTAAGGCCCAGTCATCGACGTCTTGCGGTGACGGCACCGCCATGATGAAAAATATGAATGGGACAATTTGAAAAATTGCAAACAGGGCACCCCAGGTCTCTCTCAGCAGCGCCTCCAAATGTAACGGGTATTCCACCCCACCCAATCGCATATATAGTGTGGGTGAGTAGAACATGCAGTGTTACCGGTGTGGTGCATTACCTGTTGGCTCGCAGGAGGGCTGAGCTTCCGCCACGGGGAACCTGGGGCAATTATACTAGGGGTAACCACTTACTCAATGGTGCAGCGCCTCCACCTGCGATGGCTCCCACCAGAGGGGGAAGTGAATCCTCGCAGGACAAACACAATGATCACATACACAATGGGGTATAATAACTAAGGACTTTACTAACATGTAATACGACACATCACATTCATAATATAACCTGTGTCCCTCTCAGGAGGAGACACTAACCATGACGTCTCGCAGGACGATTCCCCAACCCTAGGTGATCCCACCCAGTGTCCAAAGAACCCCACCCAATGTCCCGCACTCTTGCAGAGAATCAATGGGTGACTGCGCAGTCACTATTAAGCTAAGGGCCCGGTGGTGCACTTAGAACTGTAGATACCTGCCGAGCACTCCGGTGCTCGGGTCAGCAACGCTTCACAAAGGGTCAGACGCGTGATGAATCCGTCTGATCCTATCCTGGCGATATTCTCTGTGACCCTCAACGTGGGTCCCAACTCCGTCACTGGAACCGCAGCATCCGCTGAGTCCCTTTCCAACGATACAGCAACGTGACACACCCTGCACTACAGGCCGTCCCTATAGCACAGCATCCTTAAGTGGCTTAAGGGTCACTCTCCTAGGGCCTTCGGGGTTGCCTATCCTATATAGGTAGGTCTTGTACCCACCCTACTCATAATACGGGCCCTGGGCCATGGATCCCCGGACTGGTTACCGCTATGAACCCCCCCCAGTTGCCTCGTACTACGCGCAACGCCGCCCTGGGCTATGGCTCCCCGGATTGGTTACCGCTATGAAACCCCCCCAGTGGCCTCGCCACTCGCAACACGGACCCTGGGCTATGGCTCCCCGGACTGGTTACCGCTATGAACCCCCCAGCTGTCTCGTGCCACTAATTCACAACAGGACCCTGGGCTATGGCTCCCCGGATTGGTTACCGCTATGAAACCCCCCAGCTGTCCCTATCTTCCCTTCTGTTCCCCAGTTGCTAACTAAAGTAAGTGACAGGTTCCCTATCCTGAGGGCTATCCCTGGCAACACTCACACTACTGGGGGACTCAGGGCCATCTTGGGCCAAGGGGGTGCTGGCCTAGTACAGGGAGTCCCTCGCTCCTGTACCCTACCTCCTTCCCTTGACTGCTCCTTCCTCTGACTGACAACGTAGCTGCAAGCCCGCCAAATGTATCCACTTGCTCTCCTGGCAGTCCTGCAGCCCTATTGGCTCCTCTCAGGCACCTGGTGCCTGTCTCCCTATGCCTCCTGGGAATTGTAGTCCCAAGGCCCTTACTGTAACATTGGGGCCGCGTGCGCGCCTTCCCTGTGCTTACACTAACCCCTAATGGCCGCCGCAATCTCTCCCTACCTCTCGCGCGACTCTCCTGGCTGGCTCCTACACTCGCGCGATCTTCTGCGCATGCGCGACTATCTCGGGCCGCCGGGGACTCTCTGCGCATGCGCGAACCGGCGCAACATGGCGGCGCCCTATGCAAGAGCCGCCGGAGATCTCCTGCACTCCGGCGAGCTCCCTCCTCGGCCCCCACCCTCCTGAATGGCCGTCGGGTCTGCCGCTTGCCGCTGGCAGTACCCGACAGCGTCCGTGACCACGGAGGCGCCCGGGGGGGTCGCAGGGGGAAAAAGATGACCTGGCTACAATAACAATACAAAATGATAAAAATATATATAATTCATATGAGATTATGACAGTATAAATAGAGAGAGGGTTCTTGTAAAATAGATATAAAAACTAAATATAAAAAACATATAAAAACAATAAAATTTGTGCAAGGATTTTATTTCAGAAAGGGGGCCACGTCTATTTCCATGTTTAGTCCTCTGGGATGGAGGGATCTCAATTTGTGGATCCAAAAGGACTCTCTTTTGATAAGCTCTAAGTTCCTATCTCCTCCACGCCAGTGTTGCTTGACGGATTCTATGGGCATGTACGTTAATCCTTTGGGATCCCCCTGATGTTTTTCTAAGAAGTGATTCGGAACACTATGAGTGACTAATTGCCTTTTAATGCTGCTAAGGTGTTCTAGTATCCTGGTTCTAACTGGTCTCTCTGTTTTACCCACGTACTGCAACTTGCACGGGCACTCCAGGACATAGATTACGTGATCTCTCTTTCTCTCAGACCTCTCTCTCTCTCAGACCACTCTTTCTCTCTGACCTCTCTCTCTCTCTCTCTCTCTCTCTCTCTCTCACTCTCTGACCTCTCTCTATCACTCTCTCTGACCTCTCTCTCTCACTCTCTCTGACCTCACTCTCTCACTCTCTCTGACCTCACTCTGTCTGACCTCACTCTCTCTGACCTCACTCTCTCTGACCTCACTCTCTCTCTGTCAGACACAGACAGACGGACACTCTCTCTCACAGACAGACGGACACTCTCACAGACAGATGGACACTCTCTCTCACAGACAGACAGACACTCTCTCTCACAGACAGACGGACACTCTCTCTCACAGACAGACGGACACTCTCTCTCACAGACACCCACCCACCCCCTGCAGCCCCTTTTTTCACACACACACACACACACACACACACACACACACACACACACACACACACACACACACACACACACACACACACACACACACACACACACACACACACACACACACACACACACACACACACACACACACACACACACTCCCATACACACACACACACACACACACACACACACACACACACACACACACACACACACACACACACACACACACACACACACACACACAAACCTTGGTGCTGCCTCTGTCTGGTGGCTCTGTAGCTGCAATGCCGGGCAGGCTGCAGCCCCATTGGATGGCTTCCCCGAGCAGCAAATTTCAAACTTGCCGCTCTCGGGGAAGTCTCTCCTCCGCACGCATCAGCAAGCATGCGGAGGGTCAGGCGCTGCCAGAAAGACCAGGCGCCGGCTTCAGAGGTTTTTCTTTTTTTAAATTAACTAGCAGCCCTTGTTTCTTGCTGCTGGCGGCCCTGATTGCGATGCCCCTCTAGCCAAGACATGGCGCACCAGGGTGCCGGGGTGCACACTTTGGGAAACACTGGGCTATGTATTTTGTGGGCAACGGAGGAAGAGGATTTTGCTGGCGATGGCGGCTTCCTATTGATGAGGTCAGTAGTACTTTATTTATTTTAATATGCTAGTTAATGTTTTAAATAATGGGCAAATAATCTATTATCCCTATCTGGATAATAGTTATTTTGCACATTATTGTACTGTATGTGTTGGGTTGGGGGGGGGGGGGAATTGATGTATTTGAATGTATAGGGCAGGTTTATTTATTTTATATTCAGGGTTTGTTCCTTTTGGTTCTGCGTGAGACCTCTGGAGACCACCTGCGGTATCCTCGGGTATCTCATGGGTATCAGGCTGGTGGGTCCACAGGGGACACCTGTGGGGAAGAACCGGTGGCCCACATCGGTGGGGGCACCGCGGACCCGTAGTCTATGGGGAAGATTCAGTGGCCCCACATCTGTGGGGGCACCATGGACCCGTAGTGTGCGGGGAAGAACCGGTGGTCCCACATCTGTGGGGGCACCGTGGACCCGTAGTGCCCACCCGTGGGTCCCCAGACCCCTGTGGGAACCACCCGAGGCCCCGCAGACACCTGTGGGTCTGACCCGGGGCTCCCAGACATCCGCGGGCCTACCGTGGGGACCCAATTGGGGCCCACGTGACCCGCGGAGACTACCTAGTGGGCCATGGCCTGTATGTCTGTGAGGTGACCCGTCAGGCCCACCGGGGACTCGCGTGGGCCTCGGGTATGAACCCTATATGTAAAAGAATAAATCATGTATTTATGGGTGGCACAGGGGGTGGGTTATGTATTTAATAAATAGAATGGTGTTTATTGTGGGGCTGTGTATTGTTTTTATTGTTGGTATTGGGGGTGGGGGGAGGGGGTATTGGCCCCAAGGGTATGTGGGTAGGCCTGCCAGCTGGGTAGTGGGTGAGGGTGGTTAGGCCTCACGGAGTGGGGGGTTAGTGGGGGAGGGTATGTAGGCCTTCCGAGTGGTGGGTGAGAGTGGGTTAACCCCTTAATTACTGTAGCGGTTAATAACCGCTATGGTGATTAAGGGGTTAGGGGACATTACATTGGATGTTTTTATTCTTGTTTCTGTTTTGCAGCAGCGGAGGGGGCATGGGCAGGATGAAGATGAGGATGGCCTTCATCGTGGCAGCCGGACATGGGTGAGTGCAATATGTATTTAATGTATTTATTGTTCTTTGTGTATTTAAAATGGGCACATTCACTATTATCCATTTGTGGATAATAGTAATTGTGCCCATTACTATACTGTATGTGTTAGGGGGGGGGGGTTATTTCTTTATAAGTATATGTTTTTTGACATTAATTGGGGGGGGGGGCACAAAATTGGTACTGCAGGTCTGAGGGTAACACCCGAGGGCCCCCGCCGGTCTCTAGTATCATTGATGTGCATATATGTGTATGTTAGGGGCTTATAGGGGTTGTTGAGGTAATATATATATAATATATATATATATATATATATATAAAATTATTTTTTTAATTTATTTATTTAGTGTGGGGCTGTTGTGTGTGTATTTTTTTTATTGTGGGTTGCGGGGGTGGGTGAAGGGGTATTTGGCCCCAACGGTGGTTGCTTAGGGCTTGCGGGTGGGTAGCGGGAGGGCTTAACCCCTTCATGAACGTTGCGGTATTAACCGCTACGGTCGTGAAGGGGTTAAGTGCACCCACAACCCCCCCCCGCAAGCCCTAAACAAGCAAGAAGGGCCAAATACCCCCTTCACCCACCCCCGCTACCTACAATAAACCTGGAACGGTGGCTTAACCCCTTTATTGCCTTAGCGGTTAGCTAAGGTAATGAAGTGGGCTTTACATGCATTTTTCCTGCATCGGATGCATGCCGGGGGGATCCAGTGCTGGTATTAATGGTATCAGCTCCGGAGACCCCCGGCATCAATCACAGCCAGGAAAAAGGCCTGATTTTTTCTGTGTCGACCTTGCCGATGCTTATACACCACCAACCCGCCAACTTTAGTTGGCGGGATTGATTGGCATTAAATTCTCAATTCGGAAGTGCTGATCAGCAGCGAAAAGCTGAATTCAGCCGAGTTCAAAAAGTGCCGATAAGTAGCTTATCAGCACCCGGCTGCTGATAATTTTTTATCGGGAACAAAAATTGCCGATTTTTCCCACTTATCGGCGCTTACTGAATCGGGAAGGCAATTTTGGCGAGAAAATGGCGATACAACGCTTTTTGGCACTTAGTGCATGAGGCCCTTAGTCGACCTTCCATAATTTTCCCCCACCTCCAATCAAGCCCTCTTTGAAGACCAGCACAGAACCAGGAAATGTCTTTGCCTGTCATAAAATTAATATATTGTATTTTTAAAATCAAACTGTATCTACATTAACCCCTGAAGCATCAGATTTATTTAACGACTTAATACAGTATCTTATGATATTACCATGACACCCCTTATGATCAATAAATAGTTTTATAACAAAAATAGATTAGATAAGGATTGCCAAAAAAACTTCAATGCAGGTGTGTCCCAGCAGAACAATATTAGCTTAAACATTATTTAAAAGCACCTGATTTGTTTTTAAGAACACACCAATAACCTATATTTAACTTAAAAATGCCACTGCCATTAATTTTCTTTGGTCCTCAGTGGAACTACCTCTTACAAGTGTCTGTACCACTTACATGATGAGTTTGATCAACGTTGTCAAGTTCTGTATGCTGGAAGGATTTTACATATTTCAATCACCATTATCCCATGCTTGGTAAACGTCTCCTTAGGTCAACAACCATTAGGTGGCACTCAAATTAAACCCTTTGGAGTTAAAACCACAGGCAATTTTATTATCTTGCAGGTACTGTATGTCACTACTTTTCTAAGGTAGACTTGCAAGGGGGATTATACAGTACGTACTATCTTTTGGACATATGTTACTATATATTTATTATATATTTATTAAATGTTTTACCAGGAAGTAATACGTTGAGAGTTACTGTACCTCTCATTTTCAAGTATGTTCTGGGCACAGAGTTTTGATGATAAATATATGGTTACAAATACATGGGTATGTAACGGGTTCCCCCCGCACCCCCCCAATCGCAGATAGGGCCCCCTAGGGAAATACTACTCTGGTTACACATGGCTATAGTGTGGTGCACCTGCTGGCTTACAAGACTCCTGAGTCTCCCGCTTGATGGTATTATGGGGAATGGCATCAGGACTACCTTATGAGGTAATGCTGAGTTATACTCACTCATGGTACAGTGCATCCATATCTTCCAGACCTCCAGTCGAGTAGGGAGGAGTCTCTGAAAGAGAACCTCTATGTGCACCTTCTTCCCAACTGACTCCACATGCAGGACAGAAGCGTTCTTTCTCTTTGGCATCCTTTATTAACAGCAGACATGGGCAACCGCCCATCATAGTGGTTGGTCGTCTAGCCACTCATCTCAGGTTGCCAACCCAAAGGAAGTCCCTGACCATGCACTCCCAGTCAAGGGCACTGAAAGCAGGTCTAGCTCTTCCCTTACTCCCTAATGAACTAAGAGGTATAGTCTTCCACACCGCTCCCTAACGGGAAGGCCAGAAACACTGCCAGAGCCCTGACAGGTTGCTGGATAGACTCACCTCACTCAGATGGTGAGTCACACACACTAAATGCAGGAAGTTCTGCATATTATATAGCTTCAGTAGGCACCACCCCTGTGTCACTGTTAGTCGACACCTAGCCTGATGTCACTTCCTTCACTAAATAATACACAGCATATGAGGTGAGTACAAACCCAATGATTACTCCTGGCAAACCTGCCCTTTAACAGGGATTATTGCACAGGAGGAGAAAGACATGTAACCCCAAAATTACACAGGGCTACAATCTCCATCTGGTGGATCCAATGGTCCCCACTTGGTTCTAAATTTGCTGGGTCTTCCTTCAAACAGACAACCTGCAACATAACAATACAAAATTGACATTAATACAAAATACAGATACAACACAAATGCATTACTGTAATACAGAGCATATTCATTTCACCCTCCCATCTCTAGAATTACTCCCTAGGAGAATCCATTCAGTAATAGTGCCTGGGATCAGGTTTCTTAACCTCTCGCCTGTTGTGATCGATAATGATGATACAATATGATCTGGGCGGCCCACTCTCTGGTCTGTATTCTAACTTGTGCTTGTAAGTGTTCCGGCCTGCACTCCAAATACGCATGAGATAACATATCCTTTCCTCTGTGCGGTACTCAGAATAAGATAGTCCTCCACCGCTTCCCTTAACCAGGTATCCCGATTGTCCTCAATTTCCTGCATTACGGGCTCAGGAACATATGGATACTCAAAGCCATGAGACTGCTTATATCTAGCCACTATGGCTCTCTCAGCCCTGCTTTTCGAACCAGCTTTTAATTCCCTGCTTTACCTGGCAGTACCCAGGACAGTGGTTCTTCAGGAGCAATGACATCATACAATATGGAGGACACTTTTGGTGTGACTATCCCCCTTTGGATCTCATCCCACCTCCTCATGAGCTCCTCTTGGCCTTCCTCAGCCGAGTACACACCCACATCCCACCAGTGAACAATCACATCTCCTCGCATCAGGGTGAATCTAGTGCGGTCCAACCATTCTGAATAACACTCATATAACGGAGCCCACCACTTAGTGCTATGATCCCTCAATTGGTTTTGCACCACCAGGGCAGTCTCATGCCCTTCTGAGTCCCCTCCTGATGAGATCCCAGATGTGATACTAGAATGTGTAGACGCCACATAACGCTTAGGCCTCCCTCTAACAATGTGGGTGTAGATAGTAGGATTTTCTTGGGTGGTTTCTCATACGGTACTACCTCTTTCCCTGATCCTTCATCCGAAGGATTACAGTCCCCCCAGTCCATGGCCGACACAGGCCGCTCCTCAGATGTGTCCCGTGACTCCCCAGACCACCCTTGGCTCGAACGTGACCCCAAAGGTGACATGGTAAGGATAGGGGCAGGGGCATTGGCCTTGGCACTGGGCAAGGGGAATGGGGAAGTGTTCTTACGCTTTGGCAGGTAAATCAGCAGCTTGGTGATGCCACGACCCATCGTGGATTTGGGGGTAGCAGAATCACCAACCCGCTGTCCTCCATGGCCTCGAATAGCCTGCCGATATTTATTTCCATCCTGCTGCAATAGACGGTTGCTGCTAAACGCCGCTGCCGGATGCTCCCGGTCGGGTCTGCTGCTAAACCCGGAAGTGATGTCATCTTCTTCTCGCGAGGTGGCGCCATCTTGGGTGGAGTCGTCCCACCCCGGAACTACCTCCTCTATTTCGACGTCTGGCACCGGATGTCCCACAATGCTTCTCGGCTCCGGTTGGGCCTTCGTCGGAGCCTTCACTACGGCCGCCTCCATTGGAGCATGTGGGGAGTAAGGAGGTTCCTCACCACTCCGCCGGCTTGCAATGGTCTCCTCTTCCTCCGGTCCCATCTCTGGATGTACCGACGCCACACTGGGAGTCGCCACTGTCGTGGGACCCTTCCGCTGCTCCGGTCGCACCAGCGCTTGTTGGCGAGGGATGTCGATCTGTAGCGGGCACAGGTCACAGGTGAGCCGCTCTTCTTCCACAGCACCACTGCAGTGGTCAGCCGGTATGCGCATCACCACCGATGCACTGCTGCCATGGTCGTCGTCCGACGAGGATGATGCCAATGAGGGTAAGGGTACCTCCGCAGGGGACCGACATTGAGGCTCCGTTTTCCAGCCACGGTCAAAGGCCTCTACGCCCTCTTTCTCCGACGCTACCATCCGGAGCGATCCCCATTCTCCGGGATCTCTCTTCTCTGTCTTGACCTTTGGCGGTTCTACTGCCGTCAGCATGGCTATAGTTCCTCCCGTCTCTGCTTGCCCAGGTACGAATGGCTCCACAGCCCACAAGTAGTGCATGCCGCATTGAGGGCATCTCGCCGTCGTACTTGCTATTCTGCCGGTAGTCTACATTGCATGCATAGACACCGGAGAATTTCTTGATCACCCGTCTTCACTACCAGGAAGCCTCCTGGAAGTTGGTAGGGGTGTATAGCAAAGTCCGCCATGGCACAGTTAGTAGTTGCGCTGGGTGAGGGAGACACACGACACAACAGTCTCTCTTGCTCGCCAGCTCTTTGCAACTGAAGGATAGGAAGCTCACATCCGGCTCTTCCTTTACTCAAATCAGCTTTCCATTAGTGGGTGCAGGGACTCCTCCCTCTGGTGGAGATTAGAGGAGGGTCCCACAACTGCTTGTCATGACCCAGAAACGGCTCTGAGCCTATCACAGTATAGAGGGGCGCGGCCAAAGCTTTCGCGCCACTTGCTGGCCAAGTCCCTGCAGAATTTCTCTCTACACACTGCCCACGCGGTTTCCCAGGGTGGCGGGAACCGCCATCTTGGATTACTTTGCAGTCAACACTCACCGCAGCTTTGACTTGCGCGGTAATCCCCGACTGGCACTCAGATACGTCATCCGATATCTCATATGTAATTGCAATGTCCTCATTAATCTCCTATTCTGATGCACTCAGGAAATTCAGGCAGGACATAAATGGTGCGGCCACAGCTTTCACGCCATTCCACAGCCTACTCAGTATAGGCGTCTCCGCACACACATCCTCCGCTGTCCACACAGCACGTGCGCCTCTCATCTCTGGCGCGAACCGCCATTTTGGGCTCTCCGCACTGCGCGGGACCTTATCACATATTGTCGCCATCTTTACTTCTTTGCTGAAATCGCACATGGTGTTCCTCTGCTGGGCAGCCGCCATGCTGGGGCAATATAGTAAGCCAGCGTGCACATCTATATGTATCTGAACTGTATATGCCTCAGTTGTAATGCACTACCTCAGGCTAGGCTAAACTCTTTCTCTGTATGCTGCACACGATATCAGTTCAGTGTAAGTTCTCTGTGGTGTACAATCTGGTTACTGGCTAGGATTTAAAACCAGAGACATAACATAAAACACAGACAAAGCTCAGTGCACATCCAGACATTTTGCAACTCATATTGACAGATTTATTATAAATCATTCTTCCTGGCAATGCACAGGTTATTAAGAATTTATATTAGTGTAGGGACCCTTGAACGTGGTCTGCCGTGAAGTTTGGCTCAAGGGCTTACAACAATTTGGCCAAAATGTTAAACTAAAAGACCATTTTATTTATTAGTTATTTATACATGTATATTTAGGCACTGTACCGTATATAAGTTTTTCTGGATGTGCACTGAGCTTTGTCTGTGTTTTATGTTATGTCTCTGGTTTTAAATATAAATTGCCATGCTCAGTAGCACTCCTCTGTGAAACTTATATGCTTATATATATGTTGTGGGTATTTTGGGGGTTCAATTTGAGCTTGTAGGTGTTCTGTATGTTTTATAATTCTTGTGCAGCTAGTCTTGGCTGTTTTGGAGGGTGGCAACCTCCTATCCAATTGAAGCTCACTCCCTCCCACATTTAAATGGTTAAAAGCTCACTCCATGGCATCTCCAACTATCAGGGGAACTTGCCTGCATGCAGTGTGATTGTGACAAATCTATTACAGAGTGCTTTTCCTGGTAATGTACAGATTAATAAAAGCTTCAATCAGACTTAGAACTTTTGCAACTCATATTGACAGATTTATTATAAATCATTCTTCCTGGCAATGCACAGGTTATTAAGAATTTATATTAGTGTAGGGACCCTTGAACGTGGTCTGCCGTGAAGTTTGGCTCAAGGGCTTACAACAATTTGGCCAAAATGTTAAACTAAAAGACCATTTTATTTATTAATTATTTATACATGTATATTTAGGCACTGTACCGTATATAAGTTTTTCTGGATGTGCACTGAGCTTTGTCTGTGTTTTATGTTATGTCTCTGGTTTTAAATATAAATTGCCATGCTCAGTAGCACTCCTCTGTGAAACTTATATGCTTATATATATGTTGTGGGTATTTTGGGGGTTCAATTTGAGCTTGTAGGTGTTCTGTATGTTTTATAATTCTTGTGCAGCTAGTCTTGGCTGTTTTGGAGGGTGGCAACCTCCTATCCAATTGAAGCTCACTCCCTCCCACATTTAAATGGTTAAAAGCTCACTCCATGGCATCTCCAACTATCAGGGGAACTTGCCTGCATGCAGTGTGATTGTGACAAATCTATTACAGAGTGCTTTTCCTGGTAATGTACAGATTAATAAAAGCTTCAATCAGACTTAGAACTTTTGCAACTCATATTGACAGATTTATTATAAATCATTCTTCCTGGCAATGCACAGGTTATTAAGAATTTATATTAGTGTAGGGACCCTTGAACGTGGTCTGCCGTGAAGTTTGGCTCAAGGGCTTACAACAATTTGGCCAAAATGTTAAACTAAAAGACCATTTTATTTATTATTTATTTATACATGTATATTTAGGCACTGTACCGTATATAAGTTTTTCTGGATGTGCACTGAGCTTTGTCTGTGTTTTATGTTATGTCTCTGGTTTTAAATATAAATTGCCATGCTCAGTAGCACTCCTCTGTGAAACTTATATGCTTATATATATGTTGTGGGTATTTTGGGGGTTCAATTTGAGCTTGTAGGTGTTCTGTATGTTTTACTGGCTACCTACAGTAGGATTAGCCCCACTGTACTTAACATGTCACCTATTGTCGGTTATACATAGTGTTGACCCATACCAGGAGTTCCTGACAAGTAAACAGACTACCCCCTAGGCATCAAACAACTACCCTCCTCCAGGTGACCCAAGCAATAGCCTTGTCTCCATAACTATATCACACCAATCAGGGGCATCTAGGGTGAGCTTTGCGAGCAGACAATCTACCCATGACTACCCCTAGGCTCCCTTCCACTCCGCAGCACTTTCCTGGAAGCATACATGTTCCTACATCAGTTCGCCTAGCTGAAAGTCTGCCCTGTTGCCTCTCTGAGCAGTGCCTCCAAAATGTAAGAGGTATCCACCCCCCCAATCGCAGATAGGGCCCCCTAGGGAAATACTACTCTGGTTACACATGGCTATAGTGTGGTGCACCTGCTGGCTTACAGGACTCCTGAGTCTCCCGCTTGATGGTATTATGGGGAATGGCATCAGGACTACCTTATGAGGTAATGCTGAGTTATACTCACTCATGGTACAGTGCATCCATATCTTCCAGACCTCCAGTCGAGTAGGGAGGAGTCTCTGAAAGAGAACCTCTATGTGCACCTTCTTCCCAACTGACTCCACATGCAGGACAGAAGCGTTCTTTCTCTTTGGCATCCTTTATTAACAGCAGACATGGGCAACCGCCCATCATAGTGGTTGGTCGTCTAGCCACTCATCTCAGGTTGCCAACCCAAAGGAAGTCCCTGACCATACACTCCCAGTCAAGGGCACTGAAGGCAGGTATATCTCTTCCCTTACTCCCTAATGAAGTAAGAGGTATAGTCTTCCACACCCCTCCCTAATGGGAGGGCCACAAACACTGCCAGAGCCCTAACAGGTTGCTTGATAGACTCACCTCTCTCAGATGGTGAGGATCACACATTAAATTCAGGAAGTGCTGCATATTATATAGCTTCAGTAGGCACCACCCCTGTGTCACTGTTAGTGGACACAGAGCCTGATGTCACTCCCTTCACTAAATAATACTCAGCATATGAGGTGAGGGCAAACCCCATGATTACTCCTGGCAACCTGCCCTTTAACAGGGATTATTGCACAGGAGGTGAATTACATGTAGCCCCAAAATTACACAGAGCTACAGGTACATTAGGTGAACAGGGTTCATTGTTATCAAAATGAATAATGAACGTTATGTTCCATTAGGTTAATGCAACTCCACAAAGCTAATTACATTTTAAAACAGCAGCCTTTAGTATTATCATTAGCATAAGCTTAACACCATGTTAAGTTAGCACTCTCTCGCCTTCGCATCAAATAACATGTCTCATGTCATGCTTGCCTTATCTAGAGGTAAAAAGAGAGATCCAGCGCTACACGGATTTCAAGATAATGAATTTATTGTGCCACACGACGTTTCGACCAACAGGTCTTTTTCAAGTGACAAGGCATCTTATCTAGAGGTGGCATTAAATCACTCCATAACCTGAAGTATGGCTTTTACTGGAAAGCGGAGAGAGAGGCTTTGCAAATGCAGATAAGCATATCTCCCAGATAAATCAGGTGTGGTCATTTTTGTGCACAGGTGTCTCTCCACATGTTACTTAATGGTTAAACAAAGGCCATTGTTTTTGCTTGTATTACCTTCGTGTATATGTGTTAAAATGCAGGGAAAATAATGTCTGTTATTAATTTAGGTAACCTGAGGTTATGTAACCTAATTTAACTGAGCTTTGTTGTGTCACAAAGTTATATCAAAGTAACAAAAGGGGTAATAATCAAAGAGCTGTAATAGAAATGAATTACAAATGAAATAGTTAATTATCAATGTCTGAATATCCTCCAAGTTTGGTCAAGTTTCTATTTTATATTCCTCTCAAAGCATTCTTTCAGCAAACGGCATTGCTTCCCAGCAACTGTCTTAATTGCTGCTAAATACCTTTTGTGTAGAGCACTTGTCTAATTTCAATATGGATGGAACATTAAACCTGACTGTGATGAAGACAAGTTGAACCATCTTTTATACATTAGTGTTTAGTGTAGGTGGTGATTTCAAGCTGATAAACTATAAGTAAGCATAATTGGAAATCTCTGATAAAAGAAATAATTCATGTTTATGACAGAATTGCTTTTATTTCCTAACCATGCACCCATAGAACACCAATGATCTAAAACTCTTGCACCATTCCTGTAGCTCAAAAGTTTAGTAATGACATTAGTCATGGAAAATTATATATTCACAGTAATATAAATGCTACTGTGTGGTTTTTTTCAGCAGGTTATTAGTGGGTCTCCCATTTATAAATTGGAGATTTAGAAAGTATGATAGGAGCACATATATAGTATAACTTTCAGTTATCATTATTCCACTTTCCCAGAGGTATATGGAGATAAAAGAACTGGTGTCCACTGTCAAAGCCCTCTATAATGATTAGAGACCTAATTGACATGCAGGTGTCACACGATAATGCAGAAAATAAGAAATATTCACTATCGCTATTACAGTGCATAGCAATGTGTTACAATACCCTAAGCAATAAAAGGCCTATGATTAAAATAGAACACCAAATCAGTGACCCAAAACCATATTATCACCTTGACAAAGTGACCAACACAGGTTCACAAAATTCCTACCTTAAAATTCCTAAAACTACCTAAACTTTACACCTCTCAAAGACCTGATAGCCATGGCTCATACAGGACACACTGGAAAATAAACACAGTAACCACAAAAAGACCCACTGAAGTTTATTTATTTATAAAATGTTTTACCAGGAAGTAATACATTGAGAGTTACCTCTCGTTTTCAAGCATGTCCTGGACATAGTTAATATGACAAATAATACATGTTTACAAATACAGTTACATAAATGAACAGGGTATACATTATGTATAATACATTGCATGCACAATTAGAGAAGATGTATATTATAGGCTTATGTAATAGTTACAGACCAGATTAAAATGTGAGACAGCTTTAGTTTTGAAAGAACTTAAATTGGTGGTGGATGTGAGAGTCTCCGGTAGGTTGTTCCAGTTTTGGGGCGCACAGTAAGAGAAGGAGGAGCGGCCGGATACATTGTTGAGCCTTGGGACCATGAACAGTCTTTTGGAGTCAGATCTCAGATGATAAGTGCTGCATGTGGTAGGGGTGAGGAACTTGTTCAGATAGGTGGGTAGCTTGCCCAGAAAGTAGTTGAAGGCAAGACAGGAAAGGTGAACTTTGCGCCTAGACTCGAGTGATGACAAATCTAGTTCTTTGAGCATTTCGGAGTGATGTGTGTTGTAGTTGCACTGGAGAACGAAACGACAAATTGAATTGTAGAGGGTGTCAAGTTTGCCAAGGTGGGTTTGGGGTGCCGAGCCATATACTTTGTCTCCATAGTCGATAATTGGCATTAGTATCTGTTGTGCAATACGCTTTCTGACCAGCAGGCTTAGGGTGGATTTGTTCCTGTAAAGTACACCTAGTTTGGCATAGGTTTGGGATGTCACGGCATCAATGTGCATTCCAAATGTTAAGTGGGAGTCAAACCATATGCCCAGGTATTTAAAACCAGTAACAGGAGTTAGGGTGGTATTAGAGTTGGTTCTGATCTGGAGCTCAGTCACTGGAAGCTTTAAAAATTTAGCCTTGGTCCCAAATACCATTGTTACAGTCTTGTCATTGTTTAAAAACAGTTTGTTTTAGGAAATCCAGATTTCGAGTTTCAAAAAGTCAGACTGAAGTATGTGTTCAAGGTCGGAGAGGCTATGGCTGTGTGCATATAGGATTGTGTCATCTGCATACATGTGTATTGAAGCTTCCTTACAAGCTGTGGGAAGAGTAGGGGCCCCAGAACAGAGCATTGCGGGACGCCACAGGTGATCTCCAGGGGGTTGTAGTTGGCGCCTGAGATGGACACATGTTGGGATCAACCTGATAGGTAGGACTGGAACCAGTTTAAAGCATGCTTCCCTATTCCAGAGCTCTGGAGTTTGTTAATCAGGATAGCATGATCAACAGTATCAAAAGCCTTTGCAAAATCTAGGAATATTACACCAGTGACTTGACCACATTCCATTCCACACTGGATTTCATTGCAAACTTTTAGCAGGGTAGTTACGGTAGAGTGTTTGGTGCGAAAGCCAGATTGGAATTGGCTAGGGAAATTTGTCTTGGTATAGTAATCGCTTAGTTGGGAGTGGACAAATTTTTCCATGACTTTGGATAGGATTGGGAGAATTGAGATTGGCCTGTAGTTTGAGACAGTGTTTTTGTCCCCACTTTTGAAGATTGGGACAACTCTAGCAGTTTTCCAGGTCTTAGGGATATGGCCTGCAGACAGGATAGAGTTGACTATGTAAGCAATTGGTTTGGCAATTGCTGGGGCCCCAAGTCTTAGGAACCTAGATTGTAGTAAGTCAAGTCCACATTGGCTGCTTAGTTGTAATTTGAGGAGCGCGTGTGTAATCTCCTCTTCAGATACTGGGCCAAATTGAAAATTGTGGGCAGTGTTGGGAGGGGGTGGGGCTATATGGGTACTCCCAGGATGAGATTCAGGTTTCTGGTTTGGGTTGCGTTTCGCTAATAAGTTAGTAGCACACCACACAAAGTAACGATTGAATGCATTTGCAATGTCGGTGGGGTTTATCAGAGTAATATCCCCCTTAGTGATATTACTTGGCTTTTGATGGTTAGAAGGCTGGAATATGTTGTTGATAACCTTCCAGAAGTTAGCTGGGTTTGATGTATTCTGGAGGAGATTGTCAGAGTAATATTGTGCTTTTGCATGCCTTGTTTGCCTTGTGCACATGTTCAGCAGACATCTGTAGTGATTGAGATCCTTGGTAGTGCTTTACTTTGTGGCTTTTCCACCAGTCATCCCTGAACTGTTAATCTAAATGTGAATATAACAATAAAGTTTAGTATTAAACCCTACAATGCCAGCTAAGTTTTTGTTCCTTACTTGCTCCACTCCTGCAGATATTCCGGGTTTTCCCAACCACCATTGCACTACTGGGGTTGGCAATCTTCAAGGTGCTACAATTAATAAAAATCTACACAAATCTTTAAAAAATCATCAGTGATGGCCATATCTAAGTTTCCTAGCCGTTCCTGATTAACCCCTGCTATTCCAGATGGGATGAAAATTATCAGTACAAGACACATTTAATTTGTAAGTGCAAGTACTTTATTAGAAGGTATATAACATTTATTGATATATTGTTGTCATGTTTTGCATTTATATGGACTACAGTATCTTCAATAACTATACCTGAGTGAACGCGCCAGAGGACACTTTTTTCTTCTCTGCTCACATTTGTAGGGATGTGGAACTCCCTCCTGGACTCTGGCTGCTGGTCTTAAGTATACCTATATTGGACTCTTTCATCTTCCTCTATTTACACATTTGTGTTGTATTTACACTTGACTTTTTATTGTTTATTTAATAATTTTAGGATAGTGAGTAGCGCTACTTTTCCCCTTTTTTTTGCTTTGTGCACCTTTTCCACATTAGTTAGCTGATTTCACTCAATATGGAACACTTCATTTTTTATAATCAATTAAATAGGGGCACTAATATAGATAGTATATTCAACACTTCATTCATTGAAGAGGTAGTTATTGAAGATGATATACAGGATGATTTAGATACAGAGGATATCATGTTTGTAAAGTTCAAATGGACTGTTGAGATTGTCCCGTTTCCTGAATTAATTTCCTCAAGAGAAGGGAGACAAAAAATGTGGAGAAACACTACAATAGTGCATCGCCCAAGAAACATCATTAAATGTATAGACTGAGCAATTTAATAATTCAAATTGGAAAGATGTGTACACCTGTACATCAAATAGTAAAACATCTAAGTGCCATAGCACTCCAATAAAACTTTGCTCCGCCGATAGGAAAAATTGGAATCCTACTCACCAAAGGTGACTAGGACATATGCCTTAAATGAATGGTCTTTAGCTGTCAAAAGCGCTCGCAGTGAAGTGCAACACGCCAGTTCCTCGAGGAGATCCGCCTTCGAGCACGGAAGTTTTATTGGAGTGCTATGGCACTCAGATGTTTTACTATTTGATGTACAGGTGTACACATCTTTCCAATTTGGATTATTAAATTGCTCAGTCTATACATTTAATGTTGATGTTTCTTGGGCGATGCACTATTGTAGTGTTTTTCCACATTTTTTGTCTCCCTTCTCTTGAGGTAATTAATTCAGGAAACGGGACAATCTCAACAGTCCTTTTGAACTTTACAGGCTACTTCTATCCTCAGCGCCACAAGAGGTTTACCACTCTCATATCCATAACTGGTTTTGAGATTACCAGAGCAACTTTTTGTGCAGTTTAAAGGACTCTTTTCAGACTCGAATACACAGGTTTTATTTATTATTGTCACTTATTGTTTTATTAATTCAGGTTGTCACGCGAGCGCTATATTGCACTTATTTTTCACAGATATCATGTTTACTGAATTTCAAACATTAGAGAAATTGATGACAAGTGAAATCAAGCAATATTGGGACGTAATTACCCTTGAGAAATATATTGAACAAAAAAGGATCACAAGGGGTTTATGTTTATTTAAAAGTCCCACCATTGAGAGTAACAATACTAGATGAGTGAATGGAACAGGTTGCTTGATAATTGTTCATTTTAACTAATGCGCCTGATCATCACACAGAGAGGAAAGTCATTAAAAACATTAGATACGCAAATTAAAGAAACTCAACAGAAGCTGGAGGCTATTACAGAGTTTGAGGAATTTAAGTATTGTGAAATTGAACTATAAGAAAGGCTGGATAAAATAGAAGAGTTAACAATGGATACGAAAAAGATAAATTTTAAGAGAGATAAAATAGATTATGAGACCAACAAATATTGAGACTGGAAGAACAAAGAAAATGGCTCAAGGGTTGTAACTAAATATGTCCAAAAAGATAGAAGCATTCCAGTTAGGAAAGCTGAAACTATATTGGAAAATAGGACTTATAGACCTCGGGAACATAGGGAAAATAGAGAAATTGAATGGACAGAGAAATAGACACAGAAAAGACACATACAAAAACCAAGATACCATCCACATCATGAAGATAAGACTCAGTATAGAAGAGAGCAAGACAACAGAAGAGAACATAGATATAGATCAGATGTGGAAAGGGAACAGAGATATTGGGATCATAGAGATTCTGATAAAAATGAGAACATTAGATCAGATGGGAGATATGTAAATGATGGGACCCATTTTTTAGACCAGGGAAGGAATGACAACAGACACAGAGAAAAACAAATGTATTATCCACGGAAATGAAACGAAAACTCAGAAATAACACACGTATGGAGAAGGGGAAGAAAGAGGGAATACAGAGGGGGAATGAAAAAGACAGAGAAGGTAAATGGGGTTCAGTGTATTGGATTTGAGATCTGGGTACTACCAGGTACCCATGAGTGCAGAAGACCAGGAGAAGACGGCATTCGTATGTCCCCTTTGCTTCTACCAATTAACCTGCATGCCCCAAGGCACTTGTGGTGCCCCGCAATGTTCCAGCGCTTGATGGAGAAGACCATCGTGAAATGAACCAACGGGAATGTTTAGTTTACCTGGATGTCTTTGGCAAGTCATTGTCTTTTGCAAGACTTTGGAGGAGCATGGGGAGCAGCTACTGAAGGTGTAGGATCAGTTGGGTCAAGAAGGTTTGAAGCTATCCTTGGACAAATGTCGATTCTGCCAAACCTCAGTGACCTATGTGAAACATAATATCCACAGATGGGATAGCTACCGACCCAAGCTAAAGTTGAATCCATGGCCGGGACCAGAACATATTATGGAGCTATGTTCCTTTCTAGAATTCTGTGGATACTACTGCTGCTTCATGGGGGGAATTCCAGCAAAGCAAAGGTCCTTAACAATCTTCTCAAGATATACCCTGAGGAGACAGGGAAGGCAACCTCCACACGATTGCCATTCGACGACAAGTGGACAGACGCCTGTGAAAAAGCATACATCGGCCTGAAGAAAGTCTAACAGAGGCACCCATTCTCGCTTACGCTGACCCCGAGCAGCCCTACATGCTTCAAGTGGATGCGAGCCTCAACGGTCTAGGTGCCGTCTTACACCAGAAGTACACGGCTGGCCTCCGAACAGTTGCCTACGTCAGCTGCAGTCTAACCCCCAGCGAACAGAATTATCCCGTCCACAAGCTGGAATTCCTCGCTCTCAAGTGGGCAATTGTTGATAAACTCCATCACTACCTGTATGGAGTCACCTTCGAAGTGCGTACAAAAAACAATCCGTTGACATACATTTTGACGTCCGCCAAACTGGATGGCCGGTGGCCCACTCGAACAACCAGTTCACATTGAAATACAAGCGAGGGCCTCTAAACATTGGAGCCGATGCTCTATCCCGTAGACTAGGACTATATGCTACTCTGAATGATGACCTCTGGGAGGAGATCCCTGGGCCAGGGATGCGGGCCATGTGCAGTACGGCGGCTATCATAGGAAATCAAGTGGCCTTCTCAGAACTGAGGGTCATGGATTCCTTGGGATGTTAATCCAAGGCCATACCCACTGCCTACTGTGATCCCGATGGAATGAACATCACACCAGATAAGATAAACGCGTGGAAGGATATGGTACAATATCAGATAAGGGACCCCATGGCTGGCATTATCCGCCAGGCCGTCCAGAAACACAGTCCTGAAATTCTGAAACATTCCCCCAGTGACACGGTCATCATACTCATGCGAGAAGTTGACAAATTCGAGATTGATAACTGTCTACTCTATTGGGTGATACAATACCATGACCATCCAGAGAGAAGACAACTGGTTCTACCCTGGAATATACAACATTTGATCCTGAAAGCATTGCACGATGAACATGGCCATCTCGGCGTAGAAAAGACCGATGCGTTGGTGCGAGATCGGTTCTTCTGGCCACGGATGCGAGAGTCAGTGGAACAACACTGTTGCCGGTGCTCCAGGTGCATCCAATGCAATACTCTCTCTACCAGAGCCGCACCAATGGCTCACCTGAAGAGCTCGGGCCCCATGGACTTGGTGAGAATGGATTTTCTGTGCATAGAACCTCATGCCCGAGGCATCGGTAATGTGTTGGTCATCACGGACCATTATACCCGCTACGCACAAGCCTTCCCCAACAAAGACCAAAAGGCCATCATGGTGGCAAAAATAATATGGGTGTAAGGAATTTGTTCCTGGGTTTGGTGGAAACCCTTTCTTTACAGAACTGTGCTGTTTACAGACAACCTCCCCTCACATCCACCTGTGCTGGCAATTACTGAAGTCCTACCTCAGTGCTGTCTTATTGGAGGAATGCCCTCACCCCTCTTTCCTGGGATTGGCCTGCTGGCCTTCTTATACTGCTCTATTACATTGCCTCAGTGTCGAGCATAGTCCTTTCTCATAGGATGTAACTGTGTTTGCCACAAGCTACCTTTTGGCCGTCCTGTTCTTGTTTCATTGTTCCTAGATCTGGTTCCTGTTCCCTGTTCCTGGTTCCTGGGGCCTGCTGTATATCTCAAATGCAAAGTCTGTGTCCTGGTTCCTGTGCTGAAGCGTTGGATCCCCAGCGCAGTCATTAAGCTCCCTGTTACTTGAGGCCTGCTTCCTTTTCCCATAGCAGAGGTCTGCCTTCTGTGCTGAGGTCTGCTGCTTTCTCTCCTCTGCTGGAATGGTTCAACAGGACCCTCCTGGACATGCTTATCACTCTAAAAGCATCTCAGAAGAGCGAGTGAAGTAAGCATGTGGAGTCCCTGGTACATGCCTATAATTGTACCCACCACAAATCTACGAGGTTCACTCCTTACTTCTTAATGTTTGGGCGAGAAGCACGGCTTCCTTTGGATATACGTCTGAGGGTATCTACCGACGGGGTACCCAATATGACGCACTTATGATATGTGCAGCGGCTCCAAGAAAGCCTGCAACAAGCTTACCGGTTAGCAGAGAAATCTTCCGCCCATTTGAACGCTGATAACAAAAGGCGCTATGACTATAAGGTCCGTCATCGGGAGATACGTCCTGGAGACGCTGTTCTCCTCCACAATCTAGGAGTCCCCGGCAAACACAAGCTGGCCGACCGCTGGTGCAATGGGGTCTGTGAAGTAGAATCACAGATGCCGGGTCTCTCGGTCTACCGCATAAGAGACGGGGATGGCCGGGTAAAAGTCTGGCACCGTAATCACCTTCTCCATTTTCCGTGAGTGGAAGACGGCGAGCCAGGGATACCGACTACACTTTTGGATGGTAAGCCAGAACAAGTGGAAGCTAACCAAGAAACAGTCCACCCTAGAATGGAGTGACCCTCTCAAAGGGGACCTCAAAGTCATGCAGCTTCTCCCAGCAATGGGTAAAGGGCCTCAGCAAACAACACCTGCTAAGGTGGCTCCAATGAGTCACCCCCTGGACACTAGAAGCCCATGCTTAATGCCACAAAGAGACTTTTCAGATAAATTTATGCCCTCAATGGGAGAGGTTGAGCCTCAGGACAAAGTACATTACTCCTTCTGTGGAGTAAAACAAGAGCTTTGCCAAAGCCAAAGAATGAGGTACCCTCCCAACCGTGTAGCCTATGATACTATGGGGGCACCCCACTATGGGGCTCAGCACTGGTCTCTGGCTAAAATACAGTCCATTATTGAAATGTTCACTCAAATGTATAATTTAATGTAGAGTTGAACTTATGTGCTAAGTTGTGACATCTGAACTGCATTTTTATTATATAATTTGTGTGGTTGTAACTGTTCTGTTATGTTATGTTATGTTACACTGTTCCCAAGTGGGGGCGTTGGGTTTCTCACCAGAGGGAGAGTGTAGCCCCTTCTGTATTTATTCCCCAGGGCCCCATGGTCCTGCTTACCTCCATTACAGGGGGGATTGTTGCAGCAGCTGGTGGCGGGTGACCTGGCCACCCGAGGCTCCGGCGGATCCCTCCGCATGGCGCCACCATATTGGAAATGTTGCGCATGCACAGGAGACTTGTGCATGAGCAGTGATAGAGCAAGAGCAACAGCCATTGCCGCAGTGACCTCTGAGGAGAACTACAGCCCCCTGGATGCATAGAGACATACAGTAGAGCACATATCACACGGGAGCCAATGGGACACTGAGATTCCCTGCAGCAGGGAATAAAAACATTTGGCGCACCAGGGACCATGCCAGTTGGAAGAGGGACCTCTGAGGAGCAGGTAGTGTCCAGGGATCAGTGCTCCCTTGGACAAGGCCAGATCTCCCCTCTTAGGCCCAAGCTAGGCCCCGACTCACTGTAGCTTGTGGCTGCTATAAAGAAAGCCTTAGTCAGGGACCTTTCCCCAGTAGGTGCATATAGTCAGGTACAGCCCCGGTGAGACGTCATGCAGTGAATGCGGCCTGTGGTCTGGGACCCAATAAGTTACGCGGTAAAGACGGTAGTGTGATATTATCCACGCTGGAATTCACCCCAACATGGAGGCAGATGCCATCGCGGATGACAATGTTGGATCAGACGGATCCTCCTTGTTATTCTGCAATACCCGGGTAGATACCTAACCAAGTGCACTAACATTCCACGGGATAGCACTATCTCCAACACTGGGTGGGCATTGACATTGGGAAGGGACATCAGGGAATTGGTGCCTGGCACCCAATGTACTCTGCGGACACTCACTGTTGATGTCAGGTTGGGGTCTATATTACTGTGTGGTACAGGTTACCAATATCATTGTGTATAGTAAAGGTTGTTAGCATATATTTGTGTGTGTGCATCATTAGTATTGTTCCTGTAAGAGGATTATTCCACCCCATTGGGATCCCATGCAGCTGGAGCTGCTGTCACCCGACGAATCATTTCCTTGAATTGGTCAGAAACAGTTTTTTGAGAAATCAAACAAGCCAGATACCATGCTATAGTAGCAAATAAATTGAGAAATAAAGGTCCAAACTATAATATTCAAGCCATCAGGTTAAAATCAGGAGCATCCACAGCCGACACAAAATTAATAGTTGAAGAATTTAAACGATTCTACGAAAATCTATACAACAGAGAGAAAGTGGCACAAAATATTAACAACAAAAGAGCTTTGAGGGATTTCCTAACTAGCTCAAGCCTACCAAGATTGAATAGAGGAGAGCGAGAGGCACTCGGGAAGGACTTCACACTAGAGGATCTTACCCAAGTGATTAAAAACCTGAAACCATCAAAAGCCCCCGGTCCAGAGGTTTTTTAAAATTTATACTACAACAAATATATAAAGGTCCTGGCCCGATACCTTCTCCGCATGTTTAACGCAGTATTAGCGGGGACCCCTTTCCCGGATCACATGCTCCAGGCGTCCATCTCTTTAATCTACAGTATAAACAAGGAAAAGATCCACTTGACTGCAAAAGTTACAGGCCAATATCCCTCATAATACAGACGGCAAAATCTACGCTAAACTAATTGCCAATAGATTTTGTCATATCCTGCGTAGACTAATTCACCCATATCAAATTGGATTTATTAAGGATCGACAAGCAGCAGATCATATCCAACGAATCATTGATCTGATAGAAACAGCCAATACAAAACAGATAAAGGTAGTGTTAAGTCTAGACGAAGAAAAGGCTTTTGACATGATTGATTGGGCATATCTAAGAGCCACGCTTGGAGTGTTTAGATTTGGAGAAAGGATAACAAAAGCGATTTTCGCCCTATACTCGAACCCGGCTGCTAGGGTGATCCATCAGGGCTTCCCAACTCACCCTTTCAAGATCAAAAGCGGCAAGAGACAGGGTTGTCCCCTCTCACCCCTTCTGTTCGCCCTATGCATGGAGCCAGCCAAATTGGAAGCAATGAATATAAACCTCCCAAAATCAACAGAAAAAATTATAGGAATTTATTTCAATTTCAATTGGCAACACAAGGCCATTAAATACTTAGGGGTATGTATTAATAAAGAATATAGAAGCATTTACAAAGCAAATCTCCCCAAACTAATTCACGCCCTGAAAGAGGACATCAGAAAATGGTCCAATCACAATATATCCTGGATTGGATAAAGTTATAGCATTAAAATGAACCTCCTCCTATGAGTCTTATATCTTTCTCAGACTCTACCGGTACCACTGAGATTGAAGGACATATTCTCAGTTCAAGCTGCGATCTCTAAATTCATCTGGGGAGTTCAAAAAGTGAGAGTACGGAAGCAAATCCAGTGAAACAAACTTCAGAGTGGGGCTAGCGGTACCCTGCTTGTTATATTATTACAAAGCGGCACAATTATGTAAAATCTCCCAATGGCAAACCGACCCGAATCTGAAAAGATGGGTGGCATTGGAAAACGAAGTTTGCTCCCCTGTTGAGTTAAACAATCTAATTTGGATCCCAAAAATAGCACGAAAGGCTATAAAAGCACCGCTATCCTCTTTGATTCTTTATCAATTTGGAGGCTTCCAAATTTAAATGTGCCTTAACCACCAGAAATTCATTTATGACCCCATTATGGACTAATCCAGACTTTGCTCCTGGCCTGATTAGCACTAATTTTTCAATCTGGAAACAAAAAGGAGTGTATAGACTTAAAGATCTGGAAGGTAATAACAAGATTAAATCATTTGAACATATTAGATCAGACAAAGATATCCCCCACTCAAAATGTTATAGGTACCTCCAGATCAGAGCATTTTACAACAAACACAACCCCTGCCCCCCATTGACTACATTCAAAAAGCTCTCTCTATTAGAGACTGACACCTGCGGACTCACATTGCTAATGTATAGAGAAGTAACCGGTTCTGGTCCCAAGGAGAACACATATAAAGTACAAATGAGATGGTACCTCACCCACTGTCTTTCAGTCTCTGTGATCAGCAGACTTATCATACATACGCATGGAAAAAACAGATCGGGGGGAGACTAAATCAGCACATAGGATAATACATGTCCTCATAATAAACATTAAAAACTGACTGTATGTGGAAAGTGATTAAAAACGGAAGCCTTTGTGTTGTATAGAACATTTTGTTACATTTGGTTAAATATATTATTACATAGTTACTGTGTCTACTTGAGGAACCAACCTTTTAAAAGTCCAAATAAATGCAGATAGTGGCAGCAACCAAAATGATTAGAGGTGAAACACTAAAAACTTATCTTCCTTCCAACGGCATCCAAAGTGTAAGTCCAATAGGATCACATTGTTTTCTTTTCCTGAACTTGACATACGTATATGTTCAATGTCCATTAACTTTAGTGATGACACTGCATGATTAGAATCCCTACAATGTTTTATTAGAGCCGTCTCCTCAGCACAATGGCTGATCTTGCTTTTGTGCTCTAAAAACCTGGTTTTTAGCATCCTGCCAGTCTTACCCACATGACATTTGTGGTGGTGCACGTGATACGTTCCTTGATTTTAAAGGCTTTATTTACACTTACACTTACTCTTAGTTAACCATGTACAGTATAAACCAAGCAAGGAAGTTGTGGAATGACCTTAAAGAAATAGTGTCTTATATAAAGCTGTCTCTATCTTCCCCCTCTCTGGGTGTTTGGGTGTCCTCAAGTGTCTCTATGAAAAAATTATGTATTTTATGTTTAAAAGTTACAGTAGGGAAATACAATTTTACACATGAACAATTACCCACCACTGAAATCAGTTAAAGTATAGAAACACCTGTTAAGTTCTTGTGCTCTACTGAGATATACTGAGACATACTAAGAAATACTGAATTGTAGAAATAAATAAAGTCCACAAAACCAAGAGATATGATTCCGTTGGCTGCCCGCCAATGGACTGCGGTGCATAATGTGTTCACAAGGGTGGAATCTTGTGCCTTATCACTGCACTGGGGCAGTCTTGCTACATCTGTGCACAGTTAAATAAAGTCAACAATACCTATGGAATGTGTTTAAAATATTACAAAATTATGAATATTACAAGCACAGCTCCCTTTATTTTCATACATTATATGTGGATGCAATTTGCTTTTTCAATGAGGCAAAATATCAGCCCCCTGACTTGTTTGCATTTTTTCTTTTAAAAGTTCAATCCAATTTTTAAAGAGAAAATAATCTAAATGAATCGAAGATGCAATGTTTGCTTACTTTTAGTGTTAAGCAAACTTGATGAGAGTTTTTGAATAGGAGAAAACTGTTATGCCAAATCAAAAAGGGGTAAGTTCTCAATGTTCGCTAACGCAAGGAAAAAAGGTTGAACATCTTTAGTTGCGTGTTAACATTTACAGTAAATGGTAGTTAATGATAGACCGAGTCATTACACCCAATTTGGAGTGCTAAACCTTATGCAAATAGATAATCCATAATTATTTGTGTTATATTATATATGCAAATCTACATATCCCCGAAGAAGCAGGAACTACCTGCAAAACGCGTAGGGTTCTAGGGGGATCAGTTTGAGCATAACACTCTGAAACAGGAAGTGTTGCACAACTCCAGCTGGAATGACAAAGGAGAGTCGTGGTCACCGGAGAGGAGACTGGTTGGTCCCGTAGCTGCTGCATATACTCTGTTTTATGTGATTGTTACTTTGAATTGTGGATAAAGTTTGGACTTTTACGAAGAATCTCTGATTCCTTTAATCCATTTGCTGTGGGAGTGGAAGAACAAAGAATCCTCTTAGTGCCTGGGCTCAGGCACTTTCAGTTATGTGCATATCTCACCTGTTTTGCTGTGTTGCAAGGTGTCTGTGAACATGCTTAACTATAATTTTTTATTTTTTTCTCTTTTCTTCCCTCTTGTTTATATTTAGGTGCACTGATTTTCCTGGACACTCAATCTACAGGTGTGTTTCATAGTTTTTCTGCACCTTGATTTTAAAGATTTCAGTCAATTATACCTCATAGTTTTGGAAGCAATAGCCTTTATAATTTGTTTTCGTGTCATTGATTCTATCAGGTTCTGAAGCCATCACTTTGACATCATTACCTTACAGCTATTTGGGGCTCAGTACATTTAAGATAACTCTGTACAAATGATCAGATAAGCTTACTGTTTAACTGAATTTCACATAGTATTCACACTTTGATTTGCTTCTTTTTATATATAGAGCAAAGTTTTACCAGGCAACTTGCAAAAATACATGGGTCTTTAATTGTAAAAATTGATCTCTGTTTCTTTTCTTTCTAAAACAGTACTCTCCAAAGAATGGTAGAACTCCAGCTGTGTATAGAATTAAACATCAATGACAGATGTTCAATGACTCTTAGAAATACAATGGGCTATAACAAAGGGAGCTGTCATTAAGCAGGAGAGTATTTGCAAGCACAAATTAGGATTAACACAGCCCTGAAGAAACTGAAATGTACAAACAAAGCACTAGTGAAAGTTAACAAGAATACAAAAGGAGGTAAAATGCCTCCCGATAAAATACATTTTTATAGGTTAATTATGTGATATTTTTTTTATTGCACCAGATATTGCTTTGCATGTACTTTTTAGACTCTATATGCTTTGTTTAGAAGATAGAAAAACAGCCTATGTTTACTGTATAAAATGTTCCTATTCAGGCATATTGTGATTATTATTATTATTCTTTTAGTGCTTCTAGTGTTTGCATCTCAACCTGTGTTGGTATTGGTGTTTCTGTATTATTTTACAAATTCCCTTGTCAAATAATCAATTCAGTCGCTAAAACGTGTGTTGGGGTCCACAGAGCTGCCGACATTGCTCCCGCTGGCATGTTGCAGCGTGGGACACACAACTCGCCAATGGAAGCAACTGCCATAGTGTGAAAAAAGGATGAGACTAATGTGCCAGAGGGTACAATAACATCTGCTACATCTGTAGCAATATACGGGAGACCCTTCTGAAAGAAAAGTGTTAAACATTGCTTATACTCAGATGAAAGAAATAGGTACATGTTTAGATGTATAGGACATTAATTCATTTGTTTGGCATAGACAAACAGAATGAACTTTCTCATATTATCGTTAATAAATTCTCCTAATATCTCACTAAGGCCAATTCTCCTTACACTTAATAGTTGGCCTTAATGCAGATCCTTAATTAGATCATATGAGGCAAGATGTTGAACAAGAAACCTACAGCTGTTGAATGACTTACTGTTTTCGGCACTGGGGCAGGCTGTGGGAGTGTGACTGCCTCTTTGCCGAAGGATATCATTGAAGAGGGTCCAATCTGGAAACATGGACCCCCCGCAGCGCGACCATGATAGCCCTATCTCCTGAATTGTGGTTTTAAGCTTTCTCAGCTGCAGCTCTGGAGACAGTACAGTAAGTCTTTCTTCATCTGAATAGCAAGTTCTTCTTTAAAGTAGAAATGCTTTCTGTTTATTGGTCTATATAAATGCTTCCACTGGTACGTTGTAGTGAGGAACTCACAAAGCACCAGCGGTAGCAGACACAATTGTCAAGACAATAGCCACATGTGAAAAAGGGCCGGGGCTATAATGCTTGCTACATCTGTATGAAGGGGACATTTCTACCATGAATAGCATACCTCTCAGCAATTGGCATGATCGCAAAGATGTTGCCAGTGGATATGTTGGCTTAAATAAAAGCTGGGATGAAATAGAGTAAGACCAGATTTGTTGTTGTAGGTGACAGAGGTACAACCAGTGAGACATATTTAGGGAAAATAAATTATGGCTTTTATTCAGCCCCTAGCTTTAAGCAATACAGTTTAAGGAAGCACACAAATAAACAAACATCCCATCCCTTTTTATGGCTAACACACTTTCTCAGTCCCTATCTGCAGGGCTGGGGGATAGGCCTCTTGCCAACCTATAACCCCAAAGTCAAAAGAGGAACCTGTTAGAATGGGACTCTTTATATCAGTTTACGGGTTGTGTTTGTTGGGGGCCACTCTCTGGTGGATTTCAGGGTCCACTGCACCCTGGATATGGATGGTCTGGTTTCAGTGTCTTGCAGTTAGCACTGTCCTTCTGTATTTAAGACAATGGTTTCTGTGAGTCTCTTGCTAGCAACACAGTTCTTCTGTGCTCAACAGATCTCCCTTGCAGTTGTATTGTATTGTATGTCTTTATTTATATAGCGCCATTAATGTACATAGCGCTTCACATTAGTAATACATGTGGTAATCAAATAAATAACAGATAATATAAATAACAGATCATGGGAATAAGTGCTTCAGACATAAAAGTAACATTAAAGAAGAGGAGTCCCTGCTCCAAGGAGCTTACAGTCTAATTGGTAGGTAGGGAGAACGTACAGAGACAGTAGGAGGGAGTTCTGGTAAATGCATCTGCAGGGGGCCAATCTTTATGTATCATGTGTTCAGAATATCCACAGTGCTATTCATATGCTTCTTTAAGCAAGTGTGTCTTAAGGTGGGTCGTAAAGGTGGATAGAGAGGGTGCTAGTCAGGTACTGAGGGGAAGGGCATTCCAGAGGTGTGGGGCAGTCAGTGACAAAGGTTTAAGGCGGGAGAGGGTTTTAGATACAAAGGGGGTAGAAAGAAGACATCCTTGGGAAGAACGCAAGAGTCTGGATGGTGCATAACGAGAAATTAGGGCTGAGATGTAAGGAGGGGCAGAAGAGTGTAAAGCTTTAAAAGTGCGGAGAAGAATGGAGTGTGAGATGCGGGATTTGATCGGAAGCCAGGAGAGGGATTTCATGAGGGGAGATGCTGAGACAGATCTAGGAAAGAGTAGAGTGATTCTGGCAGCAGCGTTTAGGATAGATTGTAGGGGAGACAGGTGCGAGGTAGGAAGGCCGGACAGCAGGAGGTTACAGTAATCAAGATAAGAGAGAATGAGGGCCTGAGTCAGAGTTTTAGCAGTCGAGCAAAAGAGGAAAGGGCGTATCTTTGTTATATTGCGGAGGAAAAAGCGACAGGTTTTAGAAATGTTTTGAATGTGAGGGGTGAATGTGAGAGAGGAGTTGAGTGTGACCCCTAGGCAGCGTACTTAAAGCAGGAAGCTTTTCTACCTGTCTGATGAGATGGTGGAGACTGGTTAATTGTCTCTAGCTGCAATTAACCTGCTCCCTGCTGGATTCCTCAGACCAATACACTCTTCTATTGAAGACCTTTGAGACAGGGCTTCTGTCCTGCCATGGTTGTGCACAGGAGCATCCCTCCCTGGTTTGAAAAACTGTGCTTTGTGGCAAAAATAAAGCACAGTGGATCTACAGTAACTAGAGTTGAAGGTCGTGGACAATTCCATCTTAACACCCTGGCCCTTTCTAAGGCAGCACACTCTGAGAGAGAAATTCCCCAGGTTCTGCATCCCTACCCCTATACGCAGGACCAGCCAACCAATATGCAAAAGGTCAAAGGCTTAGGAAATACACAGACTGTTGGGTATTCTTATCCTCTCAGCTAGCAGGTTTATTGAATCTGTGGATGTTACAGCAGAATCCTAGCACAGCTGAATCACATTGCATCACCAGCCTCTTTCTCTCAATTCCCTGGCACTTCCTAAGGCACCATGCCTTGGGTGGCACCCGAAGGGGACCCAGAGGGAGCATGCCATTTGCTGTCAATCACTGCTGTTTGTATACTGCACCTGCCAATACCCTGAACTAAGATACGCCCTTTCCTCTGTTGTTCGACTGCTAAAACTCTGACTCAGGCCCTCATTCTCTCCCGTCTTGATTACTGTAACCTCCTGCTGTCTGGCCTTCCTGCCTCTCACCTGTCTCCCCTACAATCTATCCTAAATGCTGCTGCCAGAATCACTCTACTCTTTCCTAGATCTGTCTCAGCATCTCCCCTCATGAAATCCCTCTCCTGGCTTCCGATCAAATCCCGCATCTCACACTCCATTCTTCTCCTCACTTTTAAAGCTTTACACTCTTCTGCTCCTCCTTACATCTCAGCCCTAATTTCTCGCTATGCACCATCCCGACTCTTGCGTTCTGCTCAAGGATGTCTACTTTCTACCCCCTTTGTATCTAAAGCCCTCTCCCGCCTTAAACCTTTTTCACTGACTGCCCCACACCTCTGGAATGCCCTTCCCCTCAGTACCCGACTAGCACCCTCTCTATCCACCTTTAAGACCCACCTTAAGACACACTTGCTTAAAGAAGCATATGAATAGCACTGTGGATATTCTGAACACAGGATACATAAAGATTGGCCCCCTGCAGACGCACTTACCAGAACTCCCTCCTACTGTCTCTGTACGTTCTCCCTACCTACCAATTAGAATGTAAGCTCCTCAGGGCAGGGACTCCTCTTCCGAAATGTTACTTTTATGTCTAAAGCACTTATTCCCATGATCTGTTATTTATATTATCTGTTATTTATTTGATTACCACATGTATTACTACTGTGAAGCGCTATGTACACTAATGGCGCTATATAAATAAAGACATACAATACAATACAATACAACTGGAAACACTACAGTTTCATGTTAAATTATGACTTTAGCCCAATCTCAATCAAGCTTTGGACTACTGTTACCTTGCTCTCCCTTTTTTTACCTACGCTCTCTCCCTTGCACTTTTGCCTCTAGACCTTTCTCCCTCACTTCCTCCTCTAAACCCCCATTCCTAAATTCCCATTCTTCACTGTCATCTCCCTCATTTTGCAGCCATAAACTCCATCTGCTTCTCACATCATATCCCCATCCTTCAAAAAAAATCAAGCAATTCCCCCTCCTACTCTCTTCCTCTCCTCATTATTACTCTTACTATATGTTGACATATCCCCAATACTGGCCCAATCCATTTACCAACCCTTTCATGACCCACACCTTACACCAAAATCTCCTTTTCACAACACACCACCACTCATTTCAACCTCCTCCCCATTACATCTCACCCTTCCTTTTACAGTTCCGGGGTACGCAAACTTTTTTCTTTGCATCCCCCGCCTGCTCTCCCCCCTCTTACCTTGTCTCCGGCATCGGCGGCGTCATTTGATGTCACAATGTCATGTGATGTCGCATTGCCATAGCAATGTGTTGCCATTCAACGCTGTGTTGTCATGGCGACTGGTCGCCAGAAGTCGGCTATGAACAGGTAAGAGGGAGTTACAGAGGCCTTGCATGCTCCCCCGGCATTTAATTTAAATTTGATGGGGAAGAGTGCGGGGATCTGTAAGCACCGCCATCCCCCAGAAAAGGGGGGGCATGCCCCCAAGTTTGCACATCCCTGCCCTACGGAATGCACCATTTGTCTGCAATAAAGTTATAGCTACCCATTATATAAATTTCCAACTATGTCAACTTCCTAGCCATTAAAGAAACCTGGCTAACATCACCCAGACCAGGGTATAGACAGGGTGGAGAAGTAGGCATACTACTTTCCCCACGCTGCTAAGCAAGCCTACTCTTCAACACTCATAATAACGCCTCTAACAATCTCTAACCCTCAATGGCTATTCACCACCTTTAACTTTGTTCTCTGCACTCCTTTCCGCCCTCATGCCTTAAACCTTGCCACCTACTTCACAGGTAAGATTGAGTTAATCAGACATTACATCTCTTCATATGACATTACACATGCACCACCTACCTCCCTTTGCACATCGACACCCACCCTCAGCTAATTTTCCCCTGTGACAGAGGATGAGGTCACATGCTCCTTTCATCATCTCACCCCACAACTTGCTCTCTTGATCCTATTCCCTCACATCTTCTCCGCTCCCTCTATTGCGCACTAAACCCTACCCTAATCCAACTTTTTAATCTCTCTCTTTTCTCCAGCAAATTCCCATCTTCCTTTAAACATGTACTCATCATGCCCATTCTAAAGAAACCCTCTCATGACCCAAACTTCACTCTTTAATTATCACCCTATCTGTCATCTCCCCTTTGTCCTTAACATCCACCATCCATTCTCCAAATCTATTGGGACCAGCTATCCATACCCCCAAACATTAGTGTCATCAGCTACAGTATGTGGCTGGACCATACTCCACCCTGAAGCATACTCTGTCCCACAATGAGCAACCACTTTACCTTTTGTTGCAACGGGGCCCGTTATTCCCTCTAGATTGTAATTTTTCACTAGCAAGGACCTCATTACATTTTGTATCTGTTTGCACTTGTTTGTCCTTATTTGGTATGTTATTCTGTTTATGTTATACAACTCTGTACCCCCATTGTACTGCAATGCATAATATGTTGTTGCTTTACAAACATACGATAATAATAATAATAATAATGGACAAGACTGAGGTCGCTCAGGCCACACACACTGCGGCTGGCTACCAGCAGCACGCAGAACACATTTCGTGAGAACAGATGAATAGTTTATTAAAACATGAACAGAGGATTAGGGGCCTATTCTAGTAACTTCGATGTTATCACTGCCAAATCGAACGGTTTGGCAGTTCCCTACCTCACGGTCTGACATTTGTGTTATCACGGTATTCATAAAGATTTATCGCAAGTCAGGAACTGTGAGGTAGGAAAATGCCAATACTGCTTGTGATAGCAGTTTCCTTATCTCAGCCTTTTAATAAGTTCTGCCTGTGCGATCTGCCTGCAATCTGCCTCTCTCTGCACAGCTCTTACAGGCGATTGCACAGTTTTTATTTGATTTTAATAACACAGTATTGAAGGAGGGGGTCTCCTGAACTGAACTGCTTGAATTTCAGCCTAGGGGACCCCCTACTTGCCAAGTTACAGGCCCCGGTATGGGGTGCTGGTATCTCCCCGCATTGTTTAAATGTCCCGCGTCATGTGACCGGGAGATTTACATTTTGCGAGTATACCGGCACCCAATACCGGGGCCTGTAACTTTTGATTTGATTAAAATCAAATAAAAACAGCTTCATTACCTAAGCGGCAACCAGAGTACCTGGTTTATGTATTGGGGGGGGGGGGGGGTATTATATAAGACCTGTCCCATTTTATTTGCGCCCAAGAAGCTGTTGGATCAACATCTCCAGGCCACTTTTACTAGAAAGAAGAAAAGAAAGAAGAAAAGAAGAAAGGAAGAATTTACCGGAGATGTATCTTTAATCAACAGAGGATCATGTACTTCTGCGCATCACGCAGATGCGGAGCATTGCATTGTGGGTCATGAGTTGGTGCCACAGTAGGATGATGAGGGTGAATCCGGTAAAGCTAAGAAACACATTGATTGTGTTTTATTTAATCATGTATTTATTTTTTTAGGATGCCCATTGACTTCCAATGTGTTTATCTAATACCGCTAAGTTAATGAAGGAGTTAAATCATCCCGCAACCCTCCTGGTAGGGGTAAACAGCCACAACGTGCCAAATACCATCTTAACCCACCCCACCTGCCCCCAGTAGATTGGGCACTGCTATTTAACCCCTTCATTACCTTATCGGTTAGTCGCTATGGTAATGAAGCTGCGTGTAAATGAATTTTTATTACATAGGATGGAAGCAGGGGGTCTCCGGAGCTGATATTAATGCGTGTCCGCTCTGAAGACACCCGGCTTTAATCCAATGCAGTAAAAATATTTTTTTTCTTTAGTGTCACATCGCGGATCCCATCTCGCCACCCTTCTTGAGGTGGCGAGATCAGAACCTGTGAGTTGCGTGCGAATTGCAGCCGCGATGTGATTATCGGAGCTACTAGAATTGCTCGATATTTAAAACAATGTGAGTTTGAAAAAATGTTGCGCTCCAGCATGGTTTTTCTGTGCAAGAGCACTACCGATAGGGGAGAAGCACTTCACGAGCGAGTTTGGCATGTTATCAAAGCTTTCTGAATAGCTACACTTACAAACTTGTTCGAGTAGTGCCCAAAATTCTTGATAAGTCGCTTATCGAAGCTACTAGAATAGGCCCTATAGCCTTGGTTTCTAGCATTGACCAGGATAGGGGCACATATCTCAGGAGGACTTTGTAGCATTAGGGATTAAGTACCTTATTCTATATTGTCCGAAGCGGCTGTTTGTGCTGTGTTTATTTAAAGTCAATAGGGTTTTTTAGGTGAAAATTGTCTTTGCAGTTGCTTTGGGTAATATAGAATTATCCCCTAAGTCTAGCCAACCCCATCCATAGAGACATCTTTTATCTGACACCCCATCTACATAAAAGTTATGGTTGACAAAAGGTACAAACAGATCCTTTTGTACTCATTTGGCCAAATCATGTTGTCCCCGTCCAACAGCTTGTTCCCATGATAAGATGCTATAGCAGTGTAGTTGCACGTCTAGATATAGACTGACTCTCTGCAAAGACTGACTAACTGGCTTCTACATTAAATTACCTTTGTAATTTAATCTCATACTGTGTAAGACCAGTGCCGGGTATGATAAAGTCCTTTACAGATGAAACGCGTTGGTGCTTTCCTACACTGCTGTTCTTGAGCTGGGTGTGCATTAAATAGTTTTTTATACCATCTGTATGCCCTGGAGTATTTACTTCCTGGATTATGGCTGTGCTTCCTTCAATTATCCATGCGCTGCTGCTGATACAAGGACTGGACGCCCTGGAGTTTTAGCTGATCTGACTCTTATGAACACTGGCAGGTAAGGGGCAATAGCCCTTTATTATTTACCTTTAACCAGTGCTTGTTATGCATTTATTCATTGATGGGATACATATTAAGTGACCAAATCTTTGTGGTGGTCAAGTCGACCCCACTGGGTCCTAATTACCCTGAAAAATTGCTACATGGATTTAGCTAATATGGACATTTCGGATAATACTCTGTATATGAGTTGAAGTTTATCGTTCTAAAGAATTTTTGAGCATACATGTGCTTGTGAGCACCATTCACCAATCGGTATGGATTTAGTGGCCTTACAAAATGCACTGGACCAAATTGTGTTGGATCATTCAGCCTGAAGACACTGTCGATAGGAAAGTATAGAATCAGAACTGTACATACGCACTAGCTGGGGACTAAGAATACCTATGAATGTATTTTAACGTAGAGTAACTGGACATTTTGTAGCAGAGGCAATTTGTAGTTTTATGGTGTACTAGTCCACCTTAAGATGGGCCCTTTAAATATGACATGGAGCTATTATGTGACTACTGCTCCATCCTGTCTTTTGTGTTTCCTGAAATTGTAGAAGTATTGGTGGGGTGTGTGGGATCCCTTCTTGTGCAGGGTCCTAGGTGCACATCCATGTAGCCTATAACTATAACTGCTCTGTTTTTTTAATTCATTATTCAGGTGATTCTTTCA
This sequence comes from Ascaphus truei, assembly GCF_040206685.1. Classification (NCBI taxonomy): domain Eukaryota; kingdom Metazoa; phylum Chordata; class Amphibia; order Anura; family Ascaphidae; genus Ascaphus; species Ascaphus truei. Next base: position 166,995,959 of record NC_134487.1, on the reverse strand, counting down.
AAATGGAAAGAGCCATATGGTAATCGCAAAATCCAGCTATGGTATTTATAAAATTATGCATAAAATACTGTCATTTTCACCCATATCAGTGTTTTAATATCTTCTTTAAATGTGTTTTATGTGATAGTCAAAAAAATGGATGTTGCAAGAAGCATTCCTCTCACGCAAATAAGACATAACAGATGTACAGTAGGAGACATTGTTGCACTTGTTATCGCGTGGTAAGACAACTGGGAATTTCACACAAAAATGGCCCAATTGGTCCCAAACTCATGAAAATTGGCTTGAAAGTCACACAATGTTATAACATGTAGCTTCATTGGTTTGAAAAGAAGCTGTGGCAAATCAAACAATAAAACTTGTGGCAGCAGTAAGGTGAAATTGCACAGTAACAGAGTGCTACATCTATATCAGTGGGACTACACAATAAACATCAACATTCAATGTTTTCATCTTTTGAAAATATTGACTGCAATAAAATAAGGCATTACAGTAACATTTAAATCTACTGACTGGGCATGACAGTGTGTTGGTTACAGAGCCAGGTAGTATGTAATGTATATATCTTTATTTATATAGCGGCATCCATTCCGGTGAGCTGTGACGTCACGATCCGGAAGTGACGCACGCGAGAGCTGTACCAGTGTGTACCGGGCGAGGAGAGCTGCGACGTATGAAAGACCCAGCTGTTCAATGCTTTTACTTCTCCGATTGCCGTAAGCCTCCATTTGTGAGCTTTTGATTAATAAATTTTGTATTTTTGATCTGCACTATGGCTGTTTTCTCTTTTCTCTGAGATTGCTGACCCATATACCATACCTCCAGACCGGGATATACTATAGTTCCAGACTGGCACAAATGCTCCTTTTTCTACTTTGTTTGTGAGTAGGAATTTGGAAGCTCTTTACTTAATTTACTATCCCGTTGTATACAGCATTACACTATCCACATTTCTTCTTTTTTTGGGCACTCGGCTCCCCTGGATTTCCATCAACAGTCTGAACAACCAGTCAGCAATATGTCATGGAAACTTTCCATATGTATTAAGATTTTTCTTACCGGAAAAATTAAGAATTTTGAACTGATGTAGGATATCTCAGAAACTTTGCTTATGTGTATGATTTTCTTTGCTACCTGATATTCTGTGTAAGCTGTTCAGTCTGCAAAAGAGCTATTTTCATAGTCTGTTTTATTCGCACACACCATATAATAGCATTCTTTAAGTTAATAAGCTGGCATATTTAGAATTTGCATTGTTAAATTATTTTGAAGGTTTAAATTTGTTATCAGTGTTTTCTCTGATATCAGATTCGTCCCCGTGTTTGTTATTCATCTTCTATTTATTTTAAAACCAAAAAATTAATCACCTGAAAAAAGCATTACTATGCAATGGAACAAATCTATTAATCCACCAGCAAAAAACATAGCATTCAGAAGCTGAGCTGTTTTAAACCTTCATTATTTTTTTTACTCCCAGTGTACGGGACTTAAATCACTAGTCACTTAAAAAGTCAGAAAACACAGGATAGACATTTTTCTAAATCTCTTTAAAAATTATATACACTAGTAAGCATTTAATTCCAAAACATTTTTTATATATATGGGAGAAGTGCAGATTTGTTGTAGGTTTTGATACTCTTAATGCAGGGGTGCTCAACTCCTAGTCCGCAAGCCCTCCCAACAGATCAGGTTATCAGGATATCCCTGCTTCAGCACAGGTGGCTCAAGCAGTCCCAGTTTCAGCACAGGTGACTCAATCAGTCCCTGCTTTGACTGAGCCTCTGATTAAGCCACCTGTGCTGAAGTTGGGATATCCCAAAAACCTGACCTGTTGGGGGTGCTTGAGGATTGGAGTTTAGCACTCCTGACTTAATGGACCAACATGAGAGTGCTCCACAGGTGAAATAATCGTATACAGAGCTTTTAAAACATCACAGGTTTCTTTTTCATGTTTAGCGTGAGTGTGGCAATACACTAGAAAATTAGACCTTTGATGCTTGAAAATCTTTGCCAGTACAATTTCTACTATAAAGAACAATTCAGAAATAGCAATGTTTGTTCATTAAAGGGTCAGTCCCACATAATTTGAAAGATAAAACTTTTTCAAAACAACTTATAGATGTAGCCAACGTTATTGTACCCGTTAACGCAATGCTGTACGTCAAAGCTAGCCCACCTATTAATGCAAGATTTGACTCACGCTATTAAAACCAATGTTGAGGCATCGCTATTAAAACAAATGTTGATGCATCGCTATTAAAACAAATTCTGACGGGTGTCATTTACACTTTTTTTTTAGAACATTAATGCAATAATGGGGGCAGTCCCATTTTTTGCATTTGTAATGTACAGAGACAGAAGTACAAATCAAGATACCTGTCACGGCTGTGCTCGCCACAAACCTGGGTTGGACCGCGTGGCTGAGGTGGGGTTGTAAAAGCACCGACCTTAGACCGCGCAGGCGGATCCGGATTGCGCAGTTCGTAGTCGTACGTAGCAGGATCAGGATAGGAGAAGACAGCATCGTCGGTGGACACGCCAGGGTCAGGACTGGAGACATCAGGGTAAACGTTGTTCAAGCAGGAGTTCGGCAACAGGTAGTCAGGAGAGCCCTGCTTCAGCTTAGGAGCGCGGGAGTGGCTTCTGCGCGTGCGGCGACCATGGCCCATGGTACTGGTCTCAGGAGGTGGATACAGACCAGAGTAGCACACCGCCTAGCTGCACTGGTAACCAGTGCTTCAGCGCAAGAGTCCTGAGCTGGCTGCGGAATCCTCCGTTTCAGCGCAGGAACTTGGACACGGCCTCTCTAGATTAGGGAAAGAGTAGGCCCCAGGAACCAGGAAGCTGAAGATACACAGGGAAACCTCCGCTTCAGTGCAAGAAACCAGGAGGCTGAAGACACAGGGGAATCCTCCGTTTCAGCGCAGGAACCAGGACACGGCCTCTCTAGATTAGGGAAAGAGTAGGCCCCAGGAACCAGGAAGCTGAAGATACACAGGGAAACCTCCGCTTCAGTGCAGGAAATCAGGAGGCTGAAGACGCAGGGGAAACCTCCGCTTCAGCACAGGCGACAGGAACAGACCACTGCGTGAATATAGCAGCCGGTCACAGGAAACAAGGAGCTGAAGTAACAAGGAGAGTACTCAGCTTCAGCACAGGAAACAGGAACTGACCGCTGCATGAGACTAGCAGCCGGTCACAGGAACCAGGGAGCTGAAGACAACAAGGAGAGTACTCCGCTTCAGCACAGGAACAGACCGCTGCGTGACACTAGCAGCCGGTCTCAGGAACCAAGGAGACAGACAAGACAAGGCTTTTGGCAGAACAAAGAGACATCCATGAAGGACTATGCTCGGCAGGGAGCATTGTGGGAAAGCAGTACTTAAAGGTCAGAGAACCAATGGCAGAAGGGGCGTGTGGCAGTATTGCTTTGGTGAGTGAATCCAGGCTGCAGTAAATATCAGGGGAATTGTTCCAGGACTGCACAACTGCAAGGTAAGGCAAACAGTAAACCGAGGAGCGGATTCCTTACAGTACCCCCCCCTTCACGTGAGACCTCCGGGCGAACAAGACCACTCATAGATTTGGGGGACCAGGAGTTGTTCCTGAACCATCTAGGATTGGTGTTAGAGTCATGGTCCAGAGACTCATGGTCACTCCTTTGTGTACCCCCACGCCCCAGAGAGAACTGCGGCCAGACAGGGCCATCCATGGGTCTCGGGGACATCGAGTTGTTCCTAAAGGTTTTTAGGCAGAAAGGGGATCCGTAAACTAGTAGTTCCTTGGTGAGTACTGTTCTAGGATATGAGAGTGGTGGTAGAGATATCATTGGTACATGGCTCGCCCCGCGAAATGGCTTGGGAATCCAAGGCTGTGAAGAACCAGAGGGTTCCGGAGCAGAAACGGCAGAAGAACCCTCACTGGGAACCCAGTTTATAGTAATGGGACCAGAATTTAGGATAAGCGGCCTTGATAGTTGATCGAATATACCAGGACGACCTTCGGGACGGACAAAGTCTTGGCTGACCTCTGCATGTAGGAATTTGAGAGGGACTTCTCCTCCAGAGGTCTCCCAGGTAGTGGTCAGCGAGGGTATAGGGAGGGTGGGAGCATTTCTCGGTATTGGTATGGAAGGTGACAGGGCAAGCAGTAAACCAGACATAGAGACCGAAATCTTGGGATACGTACAGAGTATTTCCAACTCAAAGGAAATAACAGGGGCAACAGAAGGTTCCGAGGGGGAAAACCATGGTTTCACAGAGGCAGAGAAGCACTCAGCAGTGGAGCTCCCAAATACTGGGGAACCCCCAGTGGGAGATAGTATTGTCTGGGGAGTAGGAATAGGCTTTGGGGCTTTAATATCAGAAACTTGAGAATCAGGCAGAGCAAGGGTAGCGGAGGGAGGGGAGCTAACCTCAGAAGCTGAAGTCTGTACTTCAGTGACAGGGACCTGAGTGACTACAAAAACAGCAGCGAGTAAAGGAATTGGCTCCGGAGCTGGAGGCTCGGAATCCATAACAGAAACATCTCGCAAAGCAGGGGTACCGATAGGAGAACTAGCGTCAGGAGCTGGTGCCTGGGAATCAGTGACTGGTAATGGGTGAGTAATGATGGGAGTTAAAGAGACAATAAGCGGTAAGTTGGAACCGTGGAAACTCACAATAGCAGAAACCTTTGAAGTAAAAGGAGTCTTATCCAAAACTGCAAGGGCCCTAACAACAGGGGTGCTTGTCATGACAAAAACAGATTTAGGCGTGTTTACTAGTGCAAAAATTCTGATAACGGGACTCCTAGCCAGTGGTGAGGGTGTCAGGGTTTGATTAGTGAGAAAATCAGATATAGTGATAAGTGACTTAGAATCAATCACTGAGGTTCTATGTTTGCTGGACATGTGTGAGAAAGTACCCTTTAAGACAGGAATTTAAATTTTTACCCCGAGTAACCCAACGGTTGCTGGAGCACGTTTAGCTGCAGTGCTGAGGGACTGAGGTTTAGCAAGAGCAGTAAAACTAAATAGCTCAGATTTAAACACCAGGACTTGTAATATAGGCAGGGTGGTCTCAGACTGTACTAAGGGGGTAACAACAGATATGCTGATCCCTGGAGGGTTTGCATGGGCAGAGAAATCAGGGGAACTAACAGCAAGGACGACCTCTATAGAAAGAGATTCTGAATCTGAAGGGAGGTTTTTACCTCTCCGAGTATCAGGGCCAGCAAGGCAAATTTCAGAGAGAGGGGAAACTGTGTGCAGGCTTCTAGCTAGCACATATGAAAAAGCGTCACTTTTGAGTGAAAACAGTGTGTCAGCAAACATTCCTGGGAACACAACATGAACCCCAGGAGGGGCATACTGACCACTGTACGGTTTTAACCCTAAGCTTTGAGAAGGGGAGAACACAGACAGTACACGGGGGGTAATCATAACTGTACTGGTCTCTGAAGTGAGTATTTGGTAAGGAGTGTCTGGGAAACCAGAAATGACTGCAGATTCCACAACGTGGGGACTATGTGCTGAAGCAGGGATCATCACTCTCTGGGTGACAGACTGGTTCAGCGAAGTACCCGGGAATGGGAACTCTGCGACCAAACTTAGGGAAAAACTTTGTAACTGAATACATTTAACTGGAAACAGAACTTTAGCCGAAGTTTCAGGGGGCGCAGCAGCTGAGACTTGAGCTGAAGCAGGGGTTTTATAGCAAAAACTAACTAAGGATTCAGCAACATTGGGGAAGTCATTTAATGCAACCTCTGCTGTAGGACTTGGGGACTCATTCTCTGAGGCTAGAACAAAGGCATTAGCTTGGAGGCAGCAAGAATTTACAGGAGTTAATACAGACAGTACCAGAGAGTAGAACATAGAGAGTTTTTCCTCTGTAATAGGTGAGACAAGGGATTTTTCCTCTGGAGCTATATATATGAATATAGCAGCCGGTCACAGGAAACAAGGAGCTGAAGACAACAAGGAGAGTACTCCGCTTCAGCACAGGAACAGACCGCTGCGTGACACTAGCAGCCGGTCTCAGGAACCAAGGAGACAGACAAGACAAGGCTTATGGCAGAACACAGAGACATCCATGAAGGACTATGCTCGGCAGGGAGCATTGTGGGAAAGCAGTACTTAAAGGTCAGAGAACCAATGGCAGAAGGGGCGTGTGGCAGTATTGCTTTGGTGAGTGAATCCAGGCTGCAGTAAATATCAGGTGAAGTGTTCCAGGACTGCACAACTGCAAGGTAAGGCAAACAGTAAACCGAGGACCGGATTCCTTACAATACCGTATAAAAAAAAATCACTATTCTATTATGCATAATTACTATTAAAGCACAACTGTGAGGATTCGCCATCCTTGCGGTCGCAGACCGTCTCCTCACCTCAATAACCCTTCCGTGACTGACACTCAGGATGCGCTGTCTTGTGATCCCGTTATGCGCGCGCGGATCTTGCGCTGCCTGATTCTCCGCCCACGGGTTCTGTCTCCGCCCCCCGCTCTGACGCACGATGGGTGCACTCGTCCAGCCTTCCCACTGACGCACGTTCCAAGCTCCGCCCCCGCTCTATTGATAGACAGGACCGGCGTGGGAGTGACGCGCGTCTCAGGCTCCACCCCCTGACCTTCGAGATGCGCTCGGGTCGTCGCGCGATCGGTTCTGCACCCATCCCTGATTAGGCTGCATCATAGGGCACACCTCTGTGCGCCAGCAGCCTATTGGATTCAACTTCCTGGTTCCGCCCTGGCTGGTTATTGGAGGCCCTTCCTTTATATAACTTCCTGCTGCATTCTCTCATTGCTGAGCATAGTCTAGTGTGACGCCGTGCCTTGCTGCAGTCCAGTTCCTGTGACATTGCCTTGCTTGTTAAACTCTTGTTGCCTGACCCTGCATATCTCTTGGACTCCGCACCTCTCCTCTCCTGATCCGGCTACGAATGACCATTCTCCTGTCTCCAGTCCTGACCTTGGCTAAGTACTCCAATGATCCGATACTCTCCTACCCCGGACCTGGCTACGTACCCCAACAATCCGCATCTCTCCAATCCAGAACTTGGCTACCCACCCTGACGATCCGCAACGCTACATTCCTGACCTGGCAAGTACTTACTACTATTCTCCAATCTATAATCCTGACCTGGCTTGCATGACTACTCTACATCCTAGGCGCGCCCGCATAGCTGTGGGTCGGCGTTAAAAAATTCCTTACCTCAGCACCGCGGTGGCGCTTCGTTTGTGGTGAGCTACGCGTTACAGTATGCTCAGTCACACAAACTTCGACCCCGCTGAGGTAGTAAGAATCCTGCGCACACACGCCAGCTACCTGTCTACCCTAGAGGAAAAAATTGTGGGTAGTGAGCAAAACATGCTCTCCCTTCAGGAGGACTTTCGCTCTCTTTCTCGTACCCTACAGGAACCACATCCCTCTCTTGTGCCTGCTGTTCCTGATCTTTCAGCTACTCCAGCTTTGCCTTTCCCCCTAGAATCTCATTTATCTACCCCCAACCGCTATGTGGGTGACCCTCACGAATGCCGGGGGGTTTTGAATCAATGCTTTATACAATTTGAAATTAATCCTTCACGCTTCTCTGCGCCCCGCGCCAAGGTGGCGTATATTGTTTCTCTTCTTATAGATGACGCTCTTGCCTGGGCCTCTCCCATCTGGGAATGAAGATCCGACATCACACAGGATATCGGAGCCTTTGCCCGGGAGTTCCGGAAAGTGTTTGATACACCTGATCATAAGGTATTTGCTTCCTCTGCACTTTTTCATGTTTCTCAACGCAATTATCCAGTCGCCAAATACGCACTCGAGCTTAGAACAATAGCTGCAGAAACTGACTGGAACGATGAATCTTTGGCCACGGCCTTTTGGCAAGGATTATCTGAAGCCTTAAAAGATGAACTGGCAGCCTATGAACGTCCCACCGATTTGGAGGAACTTATTGCTGTTTGTATTAAAGTGGATCGTCGCCTCCTGGAGAGGAGATCAGAGAAGGCTCATCATTGTGTCACCCCATCCCGGATCAATCCCAGTCAGGTGAGCCAAGCTGAGATTTCTTCCCCGGATACGTCCGAGCCTATGCAATTAGGGGGTATAGGCTCACAAAATCTGAGAAATTACGATGCAAGAATGCCGGACTATGCCTTTACTGCGGTGTTTCTGGACATTTTGCATATTCTGTCCCCAAAAGTTGGGAAACGCAAAGTTCCCATGAGACCCGGGGGAGTTTCATTGTCTCTCCCCTATTTCTACTGACAACCCTTCTCGCATTCTTATCCCCATTACCCTCTATGGGGAGGGCTTCCAAGTATCTACACTTGCTTTCCTCGATTCAGGTTCCGAAGGAAACTTCATAGATCAAGCTTTCACAGAACGCCATCTAGTTCTGACCAGGCGCAGAAAGAAGCCCATCGCTCTTGAAGCCATTGACGGAAGACCTCTGCAGCCGGCGTTTATCACCTTGGAGACAGAGGTGCTTCAACTCAAGGTACAAAACACACACCTGGAAAAGATCCAATTCAATGTTATCCACATTCCTTCCATCAGCGTGATCCTCAGACTACCCTGGCTACAGATACACAACCCTCAGGTGGATTGGCTCAATAAGGAACCCATTCAATGGAGCGCCTTTTGCCATAAGAACTGCATCCTTGAAGCAAGTAGCATTGGGGGTACCACCGTGTCCGAGGAGAAGGAAAGGGTATAATTGCCAGAAGAGTACACTGAGTTTCGGGACGTCTTCGATAAGGTCAGATCGGAGGTTCTTCACCCTCACCGCCCGGTCGATTGTCCCATTGATCTACTTCCAGGCACCACACCTCCTAGAGGGACTTCCTATTTGTTTTCTATGCCTGAAACCAAGGCAATGAAGGAATATATTGCAGAGAACTTACAGAAGGGATTTATACGTAAGTCCACCTATCCTGAGGCGGTGGGTTTTTCTTTGTGAAGAAAAAGGACGGAACCTACACCCTTGCATACACTATCGGTCTCTCAACAAAATCACCATCAAAAAACGCTACCCTTTGCCCCTCATTTCTGAACTGTTTAAACCGATTACAAGGAGCTAGTATTTTTTCTAAATTGGATTTACGAGTTGCCTATAATCTGGTCAGGATCCATCAGGGTGATGAATGGAAGTCTGCTTTCAACACCAGAGATGGAAATTATGAGTACTTGGTCATTACTTTCGGTCTGTGCTATGCCCCAGCCGTGTTTCAGGATTTCGTAAATTAAGTTTTCAGGGATCTTCTTAACACCTTTGTAATCGTCTACCTCGATGACAAATTTATATTCTCTAAATCCAGACAGGAACACATCTCTCACGTGAAACAAGTACTCCTTCGCTTACGCAAGAACAAATTTTTGCCAAACTGGAGAAATGTCATTTTCATCAAAAAACTACCATTTTCCTAGGGTACATCATTTCTGATACGGCCTCACTATGGATCCTGCCAAGGCCAAAGCAGTCCTAGATTGGCCACAACCGATTACCTTTAAAGCAGTATAGCGTTTTCTAGGATTCTCAAATTATTATCGTAGGTTCATCCAAAATTTATCTTCCTTAGTCGTTCCACTTACGGAATTAACCAAGATAGGAGCTGACCCTGCTTCCTGGCCCGCTGCTGCACTTCAGTGTTTCGCCCGTCTCAAGAAGGCTTTTGTGTCCGCCCCTATTCTTATTCATCCCGATCCCAAACGTCCTTTTACTCTTGAGGCTGACGCTTCTGATGTGGGTGTAGGCGCTGTTCTGTCTCAAAGGAAGAATTCCCTATCCAGGTTGCATCCATGTGCGTTCTTTTCGGGAAAAAAATCTCCGGCCCAATGCAACTACGATGTCGGGAACCGGGAACTATTAGCTATGAAATTGGCCCTCGAAGAATGGAGACGTCTGCTTGAGTGTACAGAAGATCCGATAACTATCCTCACGGATCATAAGAACTTGCTTTACATTGAAGGCGCACGTCGCCTGGGAGCCCGTCAAGCCAGATGGTCGCTATTTTTCTCTAGATTTAATTTCATAATTTCCTACCGTCCCGGATCCAAGAATGTCATAGCTGACGCCTTATCTCAGCAATTTTTCCTGGACGACAAGACTGAAGATCAGCAAAAACCCATTCTACCGCCAAAATGTATTCTTTCGGCCACATCATTTGGAGCGCTCAAAGACATTGTCCGTCAACAAAGTCACATTCCTCCTGGCATCTCGCCTTCACAGTACCGTCTCATCACTTCACTGCACCGTAAGAAGGTCATCGAGTGGAGTCATTCGTCCAAATCGGCAGGCTACCCTGGCACCAAGAGGACTCTTGACCTCATCTCTCGCACCTTTTGGTGGCCAGGAATGCAAGAGGACATAAAGAATTTCGTAGCTGCGTGCCCTACGTGTGCCAGGACTAAAACGCCCAGAATACCTCCTTCTGGTCTTCTTCAACCTTTACCTGTTCCGGATCGGTCATGGACACATTTGTCCATGGATTTCATTGTGGATTTACCTAGTTCCAAGGGTATAAACACGATTCTTGTAGTAGTGGACCAATTCTCAAAACAGGCCCACTTCATACCCTTCAAGGGCCTCCCCAATTCTCACAAATTAGCTGACATCTTCATCAGGGAGATCTTTCGGTTACATGGAGTATCCTTGGTAATTGTTTCAGATAGAGGCTCGCAATTTATTTCCCAAAATGCTTTTTACATTAGATTCAGTGCAATACTAATACATAAATATATACCTAACTGTCCCACATACTTCTACTTTCAGAGATACGATGTTGTGGCACACCTGGACGCAATAATACAATCTAAAGTTAAAAACTTTTTGTAAATAGAAAACAGACTTGAAAATTTCAGCTACTGTTATAGAGTCCAGCTTAATATTAAACATGTACTAGAAATTTCTTATGTTGAGCTGTGACCTCAAGAAAAGGAGAAAAAAAAGACAAAACATGCAGGGAACCTGTAATGGTGTATTACCCAAGGGATAACAAGATAAACAATGAAGGAGCAATTTATTACAATATTAAAATAACAAGGTTAAAATAACCATGGATTACAATTGATGCACAAACATTTAATAATACAAATGAATATGATAAAAATAAATGAATGATGGACAAGTGCCTAGGCACTATCCACACTCCTGCGCTTCGGAACTCAGTCCAACAGTTCCTTTCTTTGCTCCGCCTGGTTAAAATTGAAAACCTACTCACCAAAAGTGAATAGGAAATAGGCACTTGGTTTTACTCGTCTTGGCCGTTGGTATCACCGCTCGCCTGGTGCTATATTCGTCTCTGCAGCCGGGGATCCGCTTCAGTGTTCCTGCATGCAATGCTTCCTGGAATACACACGATCCGCTGCGTGATGACGTCACCGGTATTGGTCCTCTGCTACGGTGGCTCAACGGTGCCAAAAAACCTTCCAACACGTTTCGAAAGTACAAATGATGTCTCTCTTCGTCAGGGATAAGTGCTGCTTGTATCTGATCCTTTAAATACCCCAGTTCGTGATTCAAAGCGCATTGTAATTGGCGCAATCATTAATAAAGTGATTGAGCCCATCTGCCTTCTACATGTAGTATTATAGAGGCATAGCTATACTATTATTGATTACTCATTACATAGTTTCTAGACATTTAATACAGAAACAACTCCGTGTTCTGACTAGACTTATATATAGGGTGCACTGATAGTTATATGGGATTGGTGTTTATAAGTAACTTCGGTCCCCTATTTTTTGATATAACCCTTCTAGTTGGATTGGATTGGTAAATAGTCTTGTATGATCTCAGAGATGTTTGTGTATAGCAATATTGGAAGCATGGTTTCAATGACAAACAATAATTCTCTTATACATTGTTGAATATAATTTACTATTAAATATTGTATCAGGCTGACCTAATACTTTATGTGAACCAACACAATGAATATAATAATAAACATAATAATAAAGGAACAAATATTTTTTGAAATAAACATTACAATTTAGAAAATTAGAAATAAAAAGTAATAAATAAATATGAAATAAATATGAAAAATGCAGAATTTGGATATTGCAGAACTATGTTCATAATGCAAATACGATTCAAAAATACACTTTTAACTATGGTCTTGAATAGCACAGGGAAGGAATATCTGAGCCAGTCATGATAAAGTGTGATTCAATCTTGATAATAGTGTGAATAAGTGTGTTATAATAAAGACAAATACTATTGCCTTAATTAATAAATACATACTTAACATAATAAACTTACATATATGTGTATTAATAGTTATAGATTTTTATAAATTTATTTAAAGTGTTACGTAAATTTATATGGGTGAATACTAATGATAATAATATATAAAGTGTTGTGAATAATGTGTATTCTTAATTATAAATTTATTTAAGGTGCATTTATGTAGATGAGTGTTATTTATATATCGATATTAATATGTTGAGTGATAAGAACTATTGATAATGATCATACTCATACCATCATCAAGTCGGCAGACAACATGAATATAAGTTGGATCATCATTATTTTTAAAAAGCTGACAAATCAAATTCAATGTTTAAACCTAATGGACTGAGAGTCTTCAACTCGAAGATCCAGAATGACTCTCTTCTTGAAATGAAATTAATTTTATCTCCACCCCTCTTGCTAAAGTTTGGACATTCGATGCCATGACATTTTAGCCATACAGGGTTTTGCGAATGGGCGTTTATGAAATGGAGTGACACATTGTGAAGTTCAAATCCCTTCTTTATATTATAAATGTGTTCTCCTAGTCTTCTCTGTAAAGTTCTACCCGTGCGGCCCACATATTGGAGGCCACACGGGCATTCTAGGAGATATATAACATATTGACTATGGCAATTAATTAGAGTTCTAATTGGATATTCTTTTTGTGTGACCTTTGATGAAAACTGTTTTGTTTTAAAACTGAATTGGCAGGCTGTACATTTGGCACATGGATAATAACCTTTGATGTTATTTTTTATGGCAGTATGTTTAATAAAAGGACAGCTTGGTGACAAATATGTTTTAAGATTATTAGCTCTCCTAAAATATATTTCAGGTTTTTCTTTCAGATGTTTACTCAAAATTTCGTCCTGTCTCAATAAACCCCAATATTTAGCAAAGATTTTTCTTATCTCCGGTGCTAGTGTGTTACACTTCCGACACACTTTATTAAAGTGTGGCCGGTACCGCAAGCCGGGAGATTTCCCGGCTTGCTAGTGGCCGCCCCTCGGCGTGCCGCGCGTCATAGACGCGCGGTCACGCGTCTTCGGGAGCGTGCGCCCCCTGCACGCGCGTCCAGGGGCTCCCCGAGGAGACAGCGGCAGGGGGTTCCGGGGGACCCGGCGGACCCGGCAGCGGTAGGGAGAGCGCCCCGATCGGAGGGCACTCTTCCGCTGCTTCGGCGCGCGCCCGTCACTCTCGGGCGCGCGCCAGGCTACTGCTGCGGCCAAGAACGGGCAAATGCTCGAATAAACTTGGCCGCAGCAGTATATTGTGTAATGAACGCTACTGTATTATTATCGTTATGTTGATCCTTAGGTTTGTATTTTAATAGACCTGATCTAGTCATATTCCTTACAGTTTCCACTGCTTGATCTAACTGATATTTATTGTATTCCCGGTCTAGGAATTTTTGTTTCAAATCTTGTGCCTGTAGTTCAAACATGTGGGGTTCAGAACAATTATGTTTAATCCTGACCAGCTGTCATTGGGGATTCCCCAAGGGACAGCTGGTCAGGATTAAACGTAATTGTTCTGAACCCACATGTTTGAACTACAGGCACAAGATTTGAAACAAAAATTCCTAGACCGGGAATACAATAAATATCAGTTAGATCAAGCAGTGGAAAGTGTAAGAAATATGACTAGATCAGATCTATTAAAATACAAACCTAAGGATCAACATAACGATAATAATACAGTAGCGTTCATAACACAATATAACACACTAGCACCGGAGATAAGAAAAATCTTTGCTAAATATTGGGGTTTATTGAGACAGGACGAAATTTTGAGTAAACATCTGAAAGAAAAACCTGAAATATATTTTAGGAGAGCTAATAATCTTAAAACATATTTGTCACCAAGCTGTCCTTTTAGTAAATATACTGCCATAAAAAATAACATCAAAGGTTATTATCCATGTGCCAAATGTACAGCCTGCCAATTTAGTATTAAAACAAAACAGTTTTCATCAAAGGTCACACAAAAAGAATATCCAATTAGAACTCTAATTAATTGCCATAGTCAATATGTTATATATCTCCTAGAATGCCCGTGTGGCCTCCAATATGTGGGCCGCACGGGTAGAACTTTACAGAGAAGACTAGGAGAACACATTTATAATATAAAGAGGGGATTTGAACTTCACAATGTGTCACTCCATTTCAAAAAGGCCCATTCGCAAAACCCTGTAGGGCTAAAATGTCATGGCATCGAATGTCCAAACTTTAGCAAGAGGGGTGGAGATAAAATTAATTTCATTTCAAGAAGAGAGTCATTCTGGATCTTCGAGTTGAAGACTCTCAGTCAATTAGGTTTAAACATTGAAATTGATTTGTCAGCTTTTTTAAAATAATGATGATCCAACTTATATTCATGTTGTCTGCCGACTTGATGATGGTATGAGTATGATCATTATCAATAGTTCTTATCACTCAACATATTAATATCGATATATAAATAACACTCATCTATATAAATGCACCTTAAATAAATTTATAATTAAGAATACACATTATTCACAACACTTTATATATTATTATCATTAGTATTCACCCATATAAATTTACGTAACACTTTAAATAAATTTATAAAAATCTATAACTATTAATACACATATATGTAAGTTTATTATGTTAAGTATGTATTTATTAATTAAGGCAATAGTATTTGTCTTTATTATAACACACTTATTCACACTATTATCAAGATTGAATCACACTTTATCATGACTGGCTCAGATATTCCTTCCCTGTGCTATTCAAGACCATGGTTAAAAGTGTATTTTTGAATCGTATTTGCATTATGAACATAGTTCTGCAATATCCAAATTCTGCATTTTTCATATTTATTTCATATTTATTATTACTTTTTATTTCTAATTTTCTAAATTGTAATGTTTATTTCAAAAAATATTTGTTCTTTTATTATTATGTTTATTATTATATTCATTGTGTTGGTTCACATAAAGTATTAGGTCAGCCTGATACAATATTTAATAGTAAATTATATTCAACAATGTATAAGAGAATTATTGTTTGTCATTGAAACCATGCTTCCAATATCGCTATACACAAACATCTCTGAGATCATACAAGACTATTTACCAATCCAATCCAACTAGAAGGGTTATATAAAAAAATAGGGGACCGAACTTACTTATAAACACCAATCCCATATAACTATCAGTGCACCCTATATATAAGTCTAGTCAGAACACGGAGATGTTTCTGTATTAAATGTCTAGAAACTATGTAATGAGTAATCAATAATAGTATAGCTATGCCTCTGTAATACTACATGTAGAAGGCAGATGGGCTCAATCACTTTATTAATGATTGCGCCAATTACAATGCGCTTTGAATCACGAACTGGGGTATTTAAAGGATCAGATACAAGCAGAACTTATCCCTGACGAAGAGAGACATCATTTGTACTTTCGAAACGCGGTGGAAGGTTTTTTGGCACCGTTGAGCCACCGTAGCAGAGGACCAATACCGGTGACGTCATCACGCCAGCGGATCGTGTGTATTCTAGGAAGCATTGCATGCAGGAACACTGAAGCGGATCCCCGGCTGCAGAGACGAATATAGCACCAGGCGAGCGGTGATACCAACGGCCAAGACCAGTAAAACCAAGTGCCTATTTCCTATTCACTTTTGGTGAGTAGGTTTTCAATTTTAACCAGGCGGAGCAAAGAAAGGAACTGTTGGACTGAGTTCCGAAGCGCAGGAGTGTGGATAGTGCCTAGGCACTTGTCCATCATTCATTTATTTTTATCATATTCATTTGTATTATTAAATGTTTGTGCATCAATTGTAATCCATGGTTATTTTAACCTTGTTATTTTAATATTGTAATAAATTGCTCCTTCATTGTTTATCTTGTTATCCCTTGGGTAATACACCATTGCAGGTTCCCTGCATGTTTTGTCTTTTTTTCTCCTTTTCCTGAGGTCAAAGCTCAACATAAGAAATTTCTAGTACAATCTTCTCTACCTCACCTCAGCGCCAGAAAAGATTATTTCCAGCCTTCAAATCCAATTCTGGGTAGAAGATACCAGAACAATCTTTTCAAGGCAGCTCCAGGACTATCAATTGGACACTGTATCTAAGGTTTATTGTCTGTTATTTATTGTTGTTTGCATAAGCGCTATTTTTTCACCTATTAATATTAAACATGCTGATAATATAAAATATACTAGGCACTATAAAAAGTAGACTCAAACAACTTGTTATTAAAATCTAGCTGTCGCCATCCAAAATGGATTGACGACATCCCATTCGGCATCCCATATTCAGGAGGATATGGAGGAACTGCTCGGATGACAGCATTTTTAAAAACCAAACAGACATACTGAGAAACATTATTTTTAGAGAGGAAATATGATAAAGCTTTAATAGAGATAGCAGTTATTAAAACCACTACATTTAATAGAGAAGACATGCTCGTTCCAAAGCCCAAAACAAGTACCCGTGAATACAACATACCCTTTGTCACTAAGTATAACAGTGACGCAGATAGAATTAAAAGTATAATAGACAAACATTGGTATTTAATCAAAAAAGACCCAGTACTAGGAAGTCACTGTCACGGTAGCTTATGACAAGATATAATGAACACCAAATATCTGGGTTGAACTGAACGAGGCTTAGATATAATAAAATATAATTTATTCCTTAAATAAGGTGAACACAGCAATATAGTACAATTAACAGGCAAGAAGATAACACTTACCTAGGGTTGGGGAATGGAGAAGTATCCAATAGCAATTCTCCAGCAGTCCAGTGACATTCAAGATGGAATCAGAAGCACAACTCCAGCAATCCAGTGACATTCAAGATGGTATCAGAAGCACAACTAAAAACTGTAGGGTTGACACAGTTTATATACCTGTGCAACCCTATTCTTAACATTGAACACAGCCTATTGGTGAACAATTATCTGTATTCACTCGCTAATGTGGAGACACAGACTAACAGATTAACCCATGCCCTCAGGTAACAATTAGACTGGCAGAGTTTGTTGATTGACTAATACTTAATCCCTAGACATTGGGTAACAATCAAGGCAGTTACTTTTTGATCACCGTGCTTAGGCTACTCAGCCGTCTGCCCTTCGTGACTTATTAGCCTAGCAAATGGTATCTGCATTTTCAGAACAAATCCAAAATAAAATACATATACACTTTAATATCTACACATATTAATAAGTTCCATTCTGGTGGGCTCAGTGGGTCGACCTTTGCCAGTTTTTAATGCCTACAGTGACTCCACATATTGGCCAAATATGAACTCTCTGCGACCTCCAGAACTGGAGATACAGAAATGCACTTTAAAACATTAAAATACATGCTTATAATGAAACATCGGAACAGGGGAACATACATTTTCCAGGTACAACAAGGTGTAAACCTCATCCCTGGACAGCAGTCCAGTTAACCCCTTGTCTCTCTGGTGAGGTCAGGGGATGGCCATATGGGGTGCAACCCCTTTAATACTGGGCCACCCCCTTTCTCCCTCTACACCTCCCCTTCTTAATGGGTGACCTGTGGCCCACTGGCCCTAACAGGGAGTGGGGCACTGCTGGCACCCTTAACAAACTCAGTCTCAGAGGGATAGTCCTGACATGAAAGTCCATCAGCATTGCTGTTTTCACTAGCCTTTTTGTGCTGAATCGTAAACTCAAACTCTTGCAAGGCCAAGCTCCACCTTAGCAACTTGGCATTCTCCCCTGATGCCCTCTGCAGCCAACTCAAGGGGTTGTGGTCTGTGAGGACCGTGAAAGCCCTTCCATACACATAGGGCTGGAGTTTTTTTTTTTTTTTAACAATCTTTTTTCCTTTATTGGAGACAGATAAAAATTGTTACATTCAGGGGTTACAATCAGTACAGTATTTAACAATCGTATGGGAATAACTGGACTTGTTTGTATTCTATGGAGACATTCTCAATAAAGCCTTTTCTCAGTTTGTGTCAAGAAAGAGATGGGTAGGGGGAGACTCAGGTTGGGGGGGGGGATAGATGGGAACGACATAAGATGGGTTGGGGGGGGGGCAGATTTTGGGGAGGGAGGAGTGGGGGGTGTTGGGGTATTCCTCTCTTATTGCCAGTGTCAGGGGTAGGTGGGGGGAGATGGGTTATTTTTTATGTTTGGGCCAAGTCTGGTGGCGAGGTTCCCAAGCTTATCCATGGTTCCCAAGTGTTGTGGAATTGTGGCATTTTTTGCTTGAGCATTGCTGTTAGTCTTTCCATGCTCATGACTAAGTTTATTCTGTTTACTACTGTCCTTCTTCAGGGTGCTTTCAGTTTTTTCCAGGCTGCTGCAACCGCACATCTTGCGGCTGTGAGTATGGCTGACATCAGTCTGGGCTCGGGGGCCGGGATGTCCTCATTGGGCTGCCTAGCACGTATGTCAGAGGGTCCAGCGGGACCTCCAGGCCCAGGGTCTCGTCCAGCAATCTCTGGATTCTGGTCCAGAATTTCTGGATTTCGGGACATGTCCACCAAATGTGGGCCATGTCCCCTTTTTGTCCATATTCTCTCCAGCACAGGTCCGATGCGCCGGGGAAGATCTGGCTCAATCTACTCGGGGTCAGGTACCAATGAAATAGTATTTTGTATATGTTTTCTTTTGTTACCGAGCAGATTGAAGTTTTTGGGGCTGCCTCCCAGATGTCCTCCCACTCCTCGAGATCTAGGGGTACGCCCAGGTCTAAACACCATTTTTGCATATAGGCATGTGAGGGCGAGGGGAGGGAGTTTTCGATTATTCTGTAAATTGATGTGATTAGTCCCTTCTGGTATTCTCTCACTTGGCAGAGGGACTCAAATTTGGTTACGGGGGGGAATTTTGAGGACGCGGACAGAGCTCTGAGAAAGTGTCGTAGCTGTAAGAATGCAAAAATGGGGAGGTGGGGGGTCTCTAATTTGTTTTTGAGCTCCTGGAAGGACAGAGCTTCGTTATTCTCCAGCAGATCCGCTACCGTGTTAATATGAAGGCCCTGAAATAGACCGATTTGGGCTTGGGTGCATCCCGGAGGGAATTCAGGGTTCCCAAGTATGGGGGTGAATTGGGAGGGCGGTGAAGTTAGGCCGTATTTCCCTCTGTATTTGGACCAGATAGACCACGTGCATTTCATTGCTCCTAATTCAAATTTCTGGGGAGGTTTTTCTTTATATTCTGGGGACCATAACAATACTTGGAGAGGGAGAGGGGATACATAGCTAGCCTCCATTTCTAACCAGCCGGTTGTACTCGGGGGGCTGTTCCAGACTACTGCTTGTCTGAGCTGGGTCGCGTGGTAATATCTGACCACATCTGGTACTCCTAGTCCTCCTCTCGTTTTAGCTGCCATGAGCACTGACCTCGGAACTCGGGGTTTCCGATACTTCCATATAAATTGCATTATTTGCTTTTGTATATCTTTTAGCTCGGCTAGCGGTATTGGGATTGGAAGGGTTTGGAAATAGTGTAACAGGCGGGGAAGGATATTCATTTTAGCGGAGACGATTCTGCCAAACCAGGAAATCTGGTATGTATTCCATGTCTCAAGGTCTCTCTTGATTTGACTAAATAGGGGGGGATAGTTCGTTTAATATAGCATGGAATACATTTTAGTGATTTTTATTCCTAGGTATTTTATATGGGACAAGTTCCATCTATATTTTTAATTTGATTGGAGAAGTTTCCATGTGGCTTCGGGGAGGGATATATTCAGTGCCTCGGATTTGTCCCTGTTTATCTTGTAGTCTGAGGCCTGACTAAATTCATCTAATAATTTGTGGAGATTGGGCAGGGAAATATGTGGGTTAGATAGGGTCAGAATGACATCGTCCGCGAAAAGGAATATTTTATCATTTTTGTCAGCTATAGTTATACCTGTGATGTTCGGGTCTGCTCTAACTTGGGCCGCCAGTGGTTCTATTGATATTGCGAATAGCAAGGGGGATATGGGGCAGCCCTGTCTGGTTCCGTTTCTAATGTGGATCGGACTGGATTGTCCTCCTGGTAATTTTAAGTATGCCGTGGGGTTTTGGTAGAGTGCCCTGACCCCCTCTAGAAACGGGCCTGAGAAGCCGAATTTGAGCAGGGTTTTGTCTAGGAATGTCCATTTGATACGATCGAAGGCCTTCTCGGCGTCTAGATTGAGGATCATAGCTTGGAGTTTGTTGAGATGCACGTGGTCAATGATATTAATAATCTTGCGGGTGTTGTCAGAGGCCTGTCTTCCTGACACAAATCCCACTTGGTCTATATGAATTAGTCTGGGGAGAATAGGATTTAACCGGTTTGCTAGGATCTTGCTAAAGAGTTTCAGGTCTGTGTTAAGCAGGGAGATTGGTCTGTAGTTACCGCATTGCAGCGGGTCCCTTCCTTCCTTCTGTATAATAGCTAGATTGGCAGCCGAAATTGTGCCTGGGATCGGGGCTCCTTCTAGGAAAGAGTTGAACATATCAAGTAGAAAGGGGGAGAGCGGCATTCTAAATTTTTTATAATAGGCGTTTGAGAAGCCGTCTGGACCAGGGGTTTTGGCTATCTTAAGGGTGCTTATGGCTTGTGCCAATTCCTCCTGGGTGATCTTACCATTTAGGGCTTTGAGTTCCTCGTCCGTGAGAGATGGTAGATTACATCTTGCTAAAAATTGCGAGATATAGTCTGCGTCTACTGGGTCTTGGTTGGGGGGGTGGAGATTGTAGAGATCCGTATAGTATTTTGCAAATTCTTGGGCTATTTCTTTTTCGATATAAGTGGTGTGGCCTCCTTTAGTGTGGATTCTTGGAATTTGGCCCCTTGTTTTTATGCCCCGAAGTTTTGATGCTAGAAGTTTATCAGCTTTGTTGCCTTTATCATAAAAGTTCTGGTTGGACCATTTAAGTTTTCTCTCCACCTCCTCTAATTGGGACTGTCTTAGTTCAGTCCTTGTTTTTTCAAGTATTCTGAGTAGTTTCTTGGAAGGTGACTTTTTATGTTGGTGTTCCAAAGTAGTTATTTTTTCAGTTAGCGCTTTTTGCGTTTTTAGTTTCTGTTTTTTTTTATAAGATGCTGGGGAGATTAGGTCTCCTCTGATTTGAGCTTTGTGGGCTTCCCACAGTGTTGACGCTAGAGGGACTGACCCTTTGTTTTGTACAAAGAACATATTTAGTTTGTGTCGAATCGTATCTACTGTTTGGGGGTCGTTCAGTAAGGTATTGTTAAGTTTCCAATTATAGGAGGTGTGTTTCACAAACGGGAGAGATAGGGTCAAATCTATCGGGGCATGGTCAGACCACGTTATCGGTCCTATATTGGAGTGGGAGGATGCCTGGAGGACATTTGTGGAACCTATGAAATAGTCGATCCGCGAGTATGATTGGTGTGGGGCCGAGAAGAACGTATAGTCCCTCTGGCCCACGTGCTGGGCCCTCCAAATATCTGTGATCTTTTCTTTCGCCGTGTATGTGTGGAACTTCATGATTATATCCCTCGGATGCTTTGGGTCTGGCGATTTGGGGCCAAGGGCTCTGTGCGCCCTGTCGAGCAGGAGCTCGTGTTCTGTGAGGTCAGGTACCAGCTTTAAGAAGAAGTTTTTGAGGTAAGTTGGTAAGGATTCTGGGAGGACCGTCTCGGGTATACCTCTGAACCGCAGGTTCTGCCTGCGGTCCCTATTTTCGTGATCTTCAATGGTGTTTTTTAGCTCGCCAATTTCGTGGCCCATTTGCGCCATTTCATCCTCCAAGTTTGAGTGTGAATCTGCCATCGTTGTAATTTTCGCCTCCACTTCGTCTGCCCGTGAGTTCAATTTGTTAAAATCCTCTCTAATGTCCCTTAAGACCTTCTCGAGGTCTTGTGTGAATCCTTTTCTCATTCTGAGGAGCAGGGCTTCGAAAAAAGCCGGGTTGAGCTCTTGCTGTTGTGCAGGACTTGGCTGGTGTATATCAGCCGCCTCCGCGGCGTCCTCGTGTTCTTCGTCGCCATCTTGGATGCCTGCTGCCAGCTCCATCTGTCGCTGTGCTGGGTGGAAGAACTTAGTTACGGGGTTCTGTGATTTCTTTTGGTTCCTCCCCGTCATGCCTAGGTACCTTAGGGAGGCTGTTAGACACTTTTGGGGTGAAATCGGCCGGTTTAGAGTGCTTTTCTAATAGCGTTATAGGGAGGGTGTCGGGAGCTCTCCTTTTACCCTTCCATTCACGGTGACGTCACCGGAAGTCTCCAGAGCTGGAGTTTTTTGAGTGCCCACACAATGGCCAAGCACTCTTTCTCAATGGTGGCATAGGCCACCTCTCTGGGAAGTAGTTTTCGGCTGAGGTACACCACAGGGTGCTCTCTACCATCGTCCCCCACTTGGCTCAACACAGCCCCAATGCCATAGTCTGAGGCATCAGTCTGTATGAGGAAATGTTTGGTATAGTCTGGGGCAGCCAGTATGGGGGCCCCAGCAAGCGCAGCTTTCAGTGCCTGGAAAGCAGTTTCACAGGCAGGAGTCCAGGTGATAAGCACAGGCAGTTTCTTCTTAGTCAAATCAATCAGGGGTTTGGCCACGGCGCTGTACTGTGGGACAAACTTCCTATAGTACCATGCGGTGTCCAAAAATGCCATGACCTGTTTCTTGGTCTTTGGAACAGGCCACTGAACTATGGCTTCTACCTTGGCTGGCTCTGGTTTGAGGTGTTCTCCACCCACCCTGTGCCCTAAGTACAGGACCTCTGCAATCCCTACCATACATTTAGTGTGTTTCAAGGTAAGCCAAGCCTCCCTGATCCTATCCAGAACCACAGCTACATGTCCTAAGTGGGAGTCCCAGGAATTACTAAAGACAGCAATGTCATCTAAGTGAGCCCTGGCATAGCTCTGCATCCCTTCCAGTAACCTATTGACCAGGCGTTGGAAGGTAGCCGGGGCATTCTTCATCCCAAATGGCATCACCAAAAACTCATAGAGGCCACTTGGAGTGATGAATGCTGACTTCTCCCTAGCCTCCAGGGTTAGTGGTATTTGCCAATAGCCTTTGCTCAAATCCATAGTGGTCAGATACTTTGCCCCCGCGAGTTCATCTAGTAACTCATCCATGCGGGGCATGGGGTAAGCATCTGACACCGTCCCAGCGTTGAGCAAGCGGCAGTCCACACAAAACCGGGTGGTCTTGTCCTTCTTAGGAACTAGGACTACCGGGCTTGCCCAAGGACTCTGGGACAGAGTAATAACCCCTAGGGTCAGCATCTCCTCTATCACCCTCTCCATACTGGTCTTGACCTCTGCTGACACTCTATAAGCGTGCTTATGCAGAGGCCGCAGGTCCCCTGTGAGCACTGGGTGTGTTGGTAGATTTGTGGTCCCTGGCATGTCAGTGAAGAGGGCCCCATACTTAGCTAGCATGTCCCTTGCTTCCCTTCTGCCTAGCACTCAACTGTGCCCCTATCTCCACCTGCTCCACAGTGTTTCCCTGCCTGCTAGAAATCATAAGGTGTCCTACAAGATCCATCGCTACTTTCTGGAAGGATTCCCCTATTATCGGTAGGGGTTTCAGGGGTGCCTTCACACGGTCGCCCGCCTTACCCACTCGCTGGCAGGCATCAGAAGAGCGGCAGAAAGTGCCCACATCTCGAGATGCCCCCGGCCAGTAGTAACGCTGTAATAACCGGGCTCGCGTTCTGTTGACCCCCTGATGTCCCGCTAATGGAATAGAGTGAGCTACCCGTAATAGTTGCTGTCGGTACCCCTGGGGCACTACTAACTGTCGCTTACCAGTCAATCCCTCCTCTATCCCGGGTTACCTTCTTCTCTATACAGGAGTCCCTTATACCATAGGCAGTGCTCAGTGCCTTCCCCTGCCTGAGATTTGATGCCCGAAGTCTCACGCCGGCCAGGGTAGTGTCTGTCTTCACTGCCTCCCTAAACTGGGCTCCTAATTCTGGCCACCCCCCAGTCATGTCATTGTCCAGGGAATGGGGAAGTGTGAGGGGGAACAGTAAGTCAGTCTGTGGTTGCAACTGATCCTGGCTTACCTCCCCGGGCTCCTCTGCGCCCTCCGCTAACATTGGTCCCAAAGGCTGGGGGACTGGTGCCGCCGCCATTGCCGCTGTCTGGCTCCGGGTAACCGCTGCCACTGCAGCGGGCTTGGGCACTCGGTCATAGGTGCAGGTCATCAGTCCCAGATCATTGCCAAGAAGAACATCGGCATCCAAACCGGGTAAAACTCCCACCTCCCGCACACCCTGGCCCTCCCCCCAATCCAAAAAGATTCTGGCCACTTGCAGGAAACGTGGCTCTCCGTCGGCCACAGTGATCGTATCCCAGGGCCTGGGATCAATTCCTCTGGTGGACCATATCAGGTCGGACCAGGGTCACTGCAGCTCCTGAATCCATCAAGCCGACTGCTTGCCGGTCACCGACTGTGACCGGGGTGAGATGTCTGCTCCGTCCATCCGTCTGCTGCAGGTCCGCGGTGAGATGTCCTCCGCTCCTGGCTGTAGGCACCGATGAAACCGGGACAGGCGTTGCATGGAACGTCTCGCTGGGAGTTGGTTCCATGACCGGTCCGGTGTCTTTGGTGGAAGCTACCCGCACGCGGGCTACCGGCTTCGAAGCTGTGGTGCGTTGCCCCTGATGGGGTCCGCCAGAACGCAGGGGTTCCGGGCAATCTGGTCTGATGTGACCAAGGCGGTTGCAGTTGTAGCACCGGCGCTCGTGCCGGAGCTCCCCCGCCTTCAGTGGACTGCTGCCCGCAGGCGGCCTCTGAGTCCATTGGGGGGTATTGGCAGACTTTCTGACCGGTGCCGCCGCCACCGCCGCCTTGGCTACTGGTTTGGCGGTCATCAGGGCTCGGCTGGCCACATAGTCGTCTGCAAGCCTCGCCGCCTCCTGGTAAGTCTTGGGCTTCTTGTCGTACACCCAAGCCCTCACCGCCGGCGGGCACTGCTCTATGCACCACTGCACCAAGCCGGACAGTAAGGGGTCCAAACGTGCAACCCTATGCTTGGGAAGCACTTTGTACCGCCGGCACTGCGTTTCAAACTTCTTTAAGAAACTGTCAATCTGGTCAGTGCCTTCCACGAACTTGGTGAGACTGTGCTGGTCCAGCTTGAGTTCCTTTGTGTTGGGTTGGACAGGGGGGCAATAAGCGGGTCTGTTCACTGCCATAGTGATAAACTGCAGCCGCTCCTCCGTGTCCCTCTGTCTCCCCATGCAGTAATCAGTGCCAACATTTCAGGGGTGAATGGACTGGTAGCCACAGCAACCAGTACCCCTCCTGTTGCACTGCTCCCGGGAGGTGCACTCGTTCCCTCCCCGAGATTCCGCCGCCCCGGCACTGGGTTCCTTCCCTGATCTCCGGGTGGCTGTATAAAGGCAAGCTGAGCCGTATACTGAGGCTCTGCAAGCCGGGCTTCATAGTCACCGATTGCGTCAACCATGTCTGGGACCTCCTAGTTCTCATAGGGCAGTCCATATTCACGGCACTTGTCCTTCAGCTGAGCTCGGGTCCACCATGTTGGATGAGCCTTCAGCCTCGCTCATGGTTCAGTCGCAGCAGTGAGGTGGTGTTACAACTTGTGTTAACTGTTGCACTACAGTGTGTTCATTATCTTTAGTCCCAGGAACTTGCAATTACCATCAAGTTCCAACTATGTTACAGTATCCCGCAGTTTACTGTAACACAGGTCCAGTTCAATCCCACCGCTTGCCACCAGTTAATTATAGAGCTTGTCACGGTAGCTAATGACAAGATATAATGAACACCAAATATTTGGGTTGAACTGAACGAGGCTTAGATATAATAAAATATAATTTATTCCTTAAATAAGGTGAACACAGCAATATAGTACAATTAACAGGCAAGAAGATAACACTTACTTAGGGTTGGGGAATGGAGAAGTATCCAATAGCAATTCTCCAGCAGTCCAGTGACATTCAAGATGGAATCAGAAGCACAACTCCAGCAATCCAGTGACATTCAAGATGGTATCAGAAGCACAACTAAAAACTGTAGGGTTGACACAGTTTATATACCTGTGCAACCCTATTCTTATCATTGAACACAGCCTATTGGTGAACAATTATCTGTATTCACTCGCTAATATGGAGACACAGACTAACAGACTAACCCATGCCCACAGATAACAATTAGACTGGCAGAGTTTGTTGATTGACTAATACTTAATCCCTAGACATTGGGTAACAATCAAGGCAGTTCCATTTTGATAACTGTGCTTAGGCTACTCAGCCGTTTGCCCTTCATGACTTATTAGCCTAGCAAATGGCGTCTGCATTTTCAGAACAGATCCAAAATAAAATACATATGCACTTTAATATCTACACATATTAATAAGTTCCATTCTGGTGGGCTCAGTGGGTCGACCTTTGCCAGTTTTTAATGCCTACAGTGACTCCACATATTGGCCAAATATGAACTCTCTGCGACCTCCAGAACTGGAGATACAGAAATGCACTTTAAAACATTAAAATACATGCTTATAATGAAACATGGGAACAGGGGAACATACATTTTCAAGGTACAAAAAGGTCCAAACCTCATCCCTGGACCGCAGTCCAGTTAACCCCTTGTCTCTCTGGTGAGGTCAGGGGATGACCATATGGGGTGCAACCCCTTTAATACCGGGCCACCCCCTTTCTCCCTCTACAGTCACATACAGTACCAGATCATCCCAAAGTGATCTTTAAGAAAGCGGCAAGAATCAAAGCAAAATTGGCACCTAGTGTTTTCAATAAAAATGTGACTGAGACATCTCGGAATTGGCTCACTAAACCAACTGTTTTTTTGGGGGGCACCACATGTGTAAAGCATGTACACACGCATGCAGTGAGAGGATTAAATTCACATCGGATTCCACGGGGGAAGATTTCCCGATAAAGCATTTGATTAATTGTTAAATGTCGTATGTGGTATACCTTCTGGAATGCCCATGTGGACTCCAATATGTGGGGCGTACCTCAAGATCTCTTAGTGTCCACATACTGTAGCACATGAGCAATTTAAAGAAAAAAATCCTCACCCAGAATGTGTCCAAGCATTTATGAATAGCACATGCAGGCAATACAATAGGACTCACCTATAGATGGATTGAGGTAGTATCCACAAATTGGAGGGGAGAAGATAGATTACAGAGACTCTGCCAGAAGGAGACTTTCTGAATCTACAAACTTAAGACTCTAGTGCCACACAGATTGAATGTAAACATTGACATTGGGGCCTTTATTTAAATTTGTATCTCAGTCCATTTTTAACTAGTAGACACCAGTAATCTCCAAGTTGAAATTTTATATAACTCTTTTTATTCGTTTTTTATTCTTTTAATGTTCAAGCATTATATAAGTGTAAAAACAGTATTTACTAAGAAAAATTGATTTTGTATGTAGTGTCTGGTAAGAATAAAAGTCATATCGCTCTAGTTGAAATGAACACAACGTGCGATTTACTGAAGGAGGACTATTTTATTCTGGTTTTACAAGACAATCAGTTGGACGGCAATCCTACTTGGTTACCAGAACCAAATAGGACAAAAAGAACCCAGACAAACAAATATCAAAATAAACCAAGAGCAAGTACACTGTAAAAGAAAACAAAGCGCACTAAAAATGGAGGGTTAACGTAAAGAAATTCATATGGGGGGTTACCGAGCAGAGCACCCCGTTTGGTACCCATTGGGAGGCAAATTCAGGAATAAACCAAGTGGAATCAGCTTATATGTACTCTGCCCAGATAAAGGAGCGTACCAGCGCCCAGAACATGGCCACAATGTTTATTGGGAATTCTCCTTCCAAACATTGCTTCCTGATTTTATAAATGGCTAGCTTAGCCAATGCCAGTAGCAGGTTGATGCGGAGATCCCTAGGCTTTTTCCCCCCAGACATTGGGTGACCAAAAATAAAAAGGAGAGGGGAAAAGTGCAGCTATAACTGTAGCAGAAGGCCCCTCAAGGTTGATATGAAGGATTGCAGTCTGACGCAGCTAAAATAAATATGGTACACAGACTTCCTTTTGTCACAGAAGGGGAAGGTGGTGGGGGAATCTGTGAAGTGGGACAAGTAATCTCCCTTGCTCAGTGAACTGTGAACTGTGGAGGACTAAACAACTCAGATCCCTGGTGGGGAAACAACTTTAAATAGAGTTCCCTCCACCGGAGCCTCTCGCCCTTTTTGCTGGTAGTATCTGCCTCCAGATAGTTTCAGGGCGGGCGTCAAGAGTGTGGTAACACCATACACAAATGAAATCCCCGGCGCATGGTGAGGACAGACAACAGAATGGATTACCACTAAAGTTGACAAGAGTCCAATAGATATCCACAGTGGATAAAAGTCTAGATATTTTCCATATAAAAGTCCTGCTCCGGTGCTGTCCTCCTCAGCGATGTTATCCTAATGTATAATACACAAGAGGAGAGGAAAACACACCATAGTGCAGTATGCAAAGTCCAAAATCGTGTACCCTGTTGACCCTAAAATAAAATACCTACTTACAAAGTGGGCATGCAATGCATGCGGTGGATAGGATCTGTGCTTGTGCCAACGTCTTCTCCCGCTGTTCCACAAACCCCACCTGTTCCAGTCTCTCTGGCTCTGTTTCTTTCCCAGAACTCCTCCACTACCCGCACTCAATTTGTTTCCCCAAAAGATAAATATAAGGGGATAAAACAAATGGTGCAGAACTGCAAAGCTTTAATTTAAAACACACACAGAGAATCACACTTACAATGTGTCTCTGCTGACAATAAAACACAATTGCCATTCGCAGCTTGTCCGAACCGGAGCTCCAGCTGATGCTAGTGATAGCTGCGATCACGTGAGGTAGTGAACTGTGTGGATCACGAGACTGTACAACCCTTTCCTCGGAATGCCACAGAAACATGATGGGGACATGTCCTATAACCTACTAAAGTTGGGAACGAGAGGAGCCTGAGTGGGTTGCCATGGCTTTGGTCCCACGCAATGATCCGGACAGCTGGGGGTAAAAGTTGGGCAGGGCTCTTTGGTCTGAAATACCCCCTCAAAGAAGGTACATCAGTTGGGGGAAATGGCAACTCTAAACTCCTAGATCAGATGGTGAGGGACGGTCAGTAGAAAGAGCCAACAGTGCATGAGCCTCTACCCAGTCCCGTTGCTTGTAGTCCAGGATTAATTGGTGATGATATAGGACAAATCCAACATCCGACCCCACTGTCAGACTAAATAGCAGGGGCTCAGTGAGGAAGTAGACTCCCGCCACCGCCTTTCCTTTCCTTGTCCCAGAAACCTGGCTCCATGGCCTTAGAAGGTCCCAGTAGTATGCCAGCAGCATCAACAGGTCTCTATCTAACCTCTCTGGCTTTATTATAAACAGTTTATGGTCATACCTCATATCACACAGCTGGCAAAAAAACTGGTCGAGAGCTGGCACCATTTCGGATCAGCGAATCAGACAGATCAGCGAATAGGTATCTCTGCAGATATTGGAGGCGTAATGTGTGAATCTGGGAACAGACACACACTACTCATTGTCCACCCTCTCCCAGAGACATTCCAGAAATTTTCTCAGGATCATGCTGACGAATTCAGGGGTTGGACCCATGGCTATCAGCTCGTTGATCACCAGATTCCTTCCCCTGAGGGAAAGCATTTTCCACAGATACACACAGATGAGCTATGTTTTCTGTGGCTGGGTTCTCCCCAGTGGACAGGTAGACTTCCAGATACTTGAGTATTGTTCCCCCAGGAGATATGAAGTAATGTGGTGGGCAAGGAATCTACCTGTAAGGGACCTACCAAAAGGCCAAAAGACTTGGAACAGTTTATCCGTGCTGAAGAGGCTGCTTGTGCCCACTCCAGATCAACTTGGTCCTGGGCCATGAGGAGGATATCATCAGCATATGTTGACCGGAAAACCTGCATGTTGGGCTCCCAAAGCACCTGCCCAGTGAGCCTCTTCCTCAGTAGGCAGCAGAAGGGCTCAATGGCCAGAGTGTACAGGTGCCCAGATAGGGAGCATCCTTGAAGTACTCCTCGACCAAATGCCAAAAGTGTTGCAAGGGACCAATTAATCTTCACCAGACACTCTGCAGAGGCATACAGCATCTGGAGAAGGCCCACAAATAGTGGGCCAAAGCCGAATATCTGCGGATTTTGTATGAGGTATTGGTGATCTACGGACAAGAAGGAGAGTGACAGACCAGTCCTCTGCGTATAGTGCAGCAGGTCCTGGAGCAGAAAGATATTAAAAATAATGATTTGTCCCGGGACAATATAGAACTGTTCAGGGTGAATCACCTCTGCCAGCACAGACTTGGGCCTCAGAGAGAGCACTGTGGCTATGATCTTATAGTCTGTGCTGAGAAGCAAGACCTGAATCCAGTTAAAGATTTGACAGTGATCCCCCTTCGGCAGAGGAGAAAGTACTGCCCACTGACATGAAAGGGGCAACTCACCAGTCTGGAAGTGCTTAAGCCAGGACCTCGATGAAATCAGGTCCCAGCATCACCAAGAAAAACTAGAAGAACTCCACAGTTAACCCATCTATCCCTGTCATTTTTCCACTGACATGAGATGGACGGCTTCAGAAAACTCAGTCAAAGTCAATGGTAACTCAAATTGCACCCTTCCACCTTCGTTGACTGTTGGAAACCGCTCCCATAAGACCCTGCATACATTTGGCTGGATGGACTCAAGAGAGAAAAAGTCTACGTAGATCCTAATTTGGAATGTAAGGATTTTCCACTCATTCTCCTCTCTCTCACAGAATATATGAGGCCAACCACAGGGCCAAGATCTCCAGGAGCCTTTACCATATATGCGCCCGGTGTTTATCCCACTTGTTGCCAACCCACAAGGGTACTCAGGATCTGGACTATCAATGGCTTTGCGCATAGGTACACTTAATGTTAATGGCTATAGGGCAGAGTTTTGCAGGTGTAAAGCTGCTGACTGCAGGACAAGATACAGACCCACAGGGCAGAGGTAGGGCGTAGGTTCACTGGCCTATTCCTGGGATCCGAGACCTGGGATACAGGGGAAAACAGGTCCAGTTCCACGGAAGGTGCAGGCACAGACAAGAGGAAAACTGAGAAACGGACTCAGAAACGGACTCAGAAATGGACTCAGGAACAAGGTAGGGAGTCATTCGGTCCAGGCAGTGGTCAAGACAAACAGGATCAAAGGCATAGCAAGGCATAGAGTACTGGACTACTTTGCACAAGCCAAAACAAGTTGCAACTTCCTGCTATTTAAAGGCCAGAGGCAGCTGCTGGCAATGGGAGCCATAGAGAGGCGTTCTTCCTGTCAGGGGCTAAGAGCAGGGTTTGGGGCCTAAGGGGGCAAAATAGGCCTAGCACAGCTCCCTGGACACTACCTTCTCTGTTTTGCTTCCCCTTCCGACTGGTTTGGCTTACAGCGTGCCAGAAGTATCAATCCCGGGAGCAGGGGATTGCTGCAGCCCTATTGGCTCTGTGCCGGCACCTGACTAGCATCCCCTTGGGCTGCTGGGAACTGTAGTTCCCCTGTGGATGCTAATCTCTAACATGGCCTCCACTATCTGGTGCTACTGCGCATGCGCGCGCCTCTGTAATGGCCGCCGCAACCTCGGGATGTTCTGCTCATGGGCAAAGTGTCACCTGCGCATGCGCCAATCCCAACATGGTGGCCCCCGCTAGCCGGGTGCGCTGCTGAGCCTCCGGAGCACCGGAGAGCTCCCTGCACTGCCCACACTCCCCCCATATCCTCCCTGACAAACCACAGTCTCCCAGGCCACAGCAGAGGTGAGCGTGGACCAACGGGGACCCAGGGAGACCTAACTATATAAGTTATTGCTGTTTTGTGTGTTTAGTGCTCTTTTCTATTCTTCCTATTCAACCGATATTTGATACATTTCTTAATATCGGTGCCATGGGAAATGTTTTGCTATAGCACAACTCTAATCCTGGATACAGAAAATCTCTCAAAACAACATCCAAGTGGTAGATATGAAAACAGAATTACTCTTATCAGAAATGTCCTTAGCCTATAACCTATGCTACAGTAGTCATGTGTGACAGAGGCAAGTAATATAAGAATAGACTTTTCAAGGTGAATGATTCGTGCAGGCTCTAAGCAATAGAAAAACAATATATAGCACACCCTAAAGACCAGACATTGATGAATCTAATGGGCATTTATGACTATGAAAATAAGGTCCAGAAGAACTCAAGCTGAGTGTGTAGCTTGCGGGGGCCAGATGTGTCAATTACCCCTTTATATTTCAGTTACACAATCTAATTGTGAAATATGTTTATGTTGTGCTTACTAAAGGGAGTCGTCATTGTTTTTTTTCCCCACTAACAAGACACTGGGCTTTATTTATTGCACCACACTGTATGTGTGTGATCCCAAATATATTATCAAGCATGAGAACTACTTTCCTTTTTTAATCCAACATTATGGAGTATTCCCTATCGGGATTGAATTTACAGCCCCTGGGCAAAGGCAGTAGGTGTACATGGCAGCCACATCCACTGCTAAGTGTCAGCAAACATAACATGGTTTTTCACAATAGGAACTTTCCACTGACAATTTTTCTTGCATTTGTTTCTCGAATCGAGTGCCTGTGAGTTTAATTATTTGGGATCTGACAGGGAGTTTCAGTCTATTCAAAATTCAATCAGCCTTCTAATTTCCAATGCATTTTCTTTTTTTTTTTTCACATAACAAGTCAACAAGAGACAGATATGCTACATCTGTTCCTGCCAGTAAACAGTTTTAATTTGAGAACTGAAAACAAATAGGCAATTATGAATAGTGCAGTTGCAATGATTTATGTGTTTTCTGCTTACTGGTTCTTTCAAGTTAACAAACAAAAGAAAATGCTACAGTGTTGACATTTTATACTAAGTGGGCTAATTTCCTATGGGTGAAATCATGTCCCCAGAAGGCATCAGAATGACCCTTGGACATTCTGCTTGTGCAGTTGCTGTGGCGCAATTGTGTTTTGTTTGTTTTTTACACCGAATCTCAGTACAGAGCTACGGTGATAGAAACATGGTGCAGAATACAGTTATTATAAATACTTTAACAATGTTCAAGTATGGAAATGTTTAAGACTTTTTATATATCTAAATGCACTAAAGAAGAGCAAACTATAGCATAGTTAAAGGACTACTGTATGCTCATTTCTTTTTGACCCCCATCCCCCACCATTTTTTTTGACGTGTTGAAACAGGAAATCTTCAGATCTGAGGAGTGTTCATTTCAGCTCTGGATAATCACTGGCTGCTGAGATACTTACCAAGGAAAGAACCACTGGTAGCATCCCCATCAGAGGAAAGGAAATGGCATTTTCATCTCCCACTTACGCGGGTCAATAGGAAGCTACAATGTCATCTTACTCGGTTCTTATTGGCCCATTTGGTGGAGGCATCTAAACAACCAGGAAGCAAATGCTCCCCCCAACCCCCGCAGGTAAGTATTTCAGGAGCCAAGGAGCCCCGGGAGCTGAAATAATTGCTGCACAGCTTCTGAGACCGCCTGCTCCCCACCTACAGTATATATAATATAAAGGGGAGATAAAGAGGATGCTTCCTTAAATATACCCATCCTTAGTTACTATATTGCCCTGTAATGATTTAGTACTGAAATGCATTAGAACTCTCACAGTAAATCAGTATTAAATCCCCTCAAGCTTTTTAACAAATTGTTCTCTTTTATTGTCAATGCAAAGAGCATATTTTACACTTCACAATGCATTTCAAGAATTGAAACCTTTTTTTTTTTTGTTTTTTTAAAACAGCCTCTGGTCCCATTAGAAATCTTTATCTTAATGCTTTCCCAAGCCATCCTTTCTTTATTTCTGTACTGTTGCAATTTTCTTCAACTATTAGTACTCTCCTTCCTGATTGACTTGTGTCAAGGATCCCCAGCTGAGAGTCACTATTAAGAGCATGTACAATTGTAAACAACATCGTGTCAACTAAAACACACACTAGCAAACTCCTGATAATGTAATAATACAAAAAGGTCCATGGCTTTTTTCATTTGCAATGTACGGTATTTAAAAAAATAGAGAACAAT
Organism: Ascaphus truei; assembly: GCF_040206685.1. Taxonomy (NCBI): domain Eukaryota; kingdom Metazoa; phylum Chordata; class Amphibia; order Anura; family Ascaphidae; genus Ascaphus; species Ascaphus truei. Next base: position 166,961,743 of record NC_134487.1, on the reverse strand, counting down.
TATGTGATAGAACGATTGAATAACCTAGATGTGCTTGATCTTTTCAGAGCAACTAAAATGGCTTTAAATGGAGATGTTTGGTTTTCAATGAAGTAAACTCCAAACAATTTAGTTCATTCTTTGCAAAACTGGACAAAAGATAAACATTCAGACACAGCTGTTTAACAATAAAATGTGATTCACTATGGGGTAGATCCTCAACTTCAGTAAACATCTTGTTTAGTGTTAGCTGGGATCTTCAAAACTCCCAAACGAGGAGTTAATTGCCGTCTTCAACCTAAGACTGTCTGCTGTTAACTTTAATGTATGTTAGTGCTAATTATATGCAAAAGAGGTGTGGACCAGTTCATCACATATCCACAGCAGTCCGTTAAAGTTAATGTGAGAAATAATGCATTTTTTTGACATCATGGTTTTACCTAACCTGAGCTTCCTTGCCTGTGTCGGGTAGCAGAAGAAAATTGGTCTAAAGAAAGACCAAAATATCCAGAGCTCTAAAAACAGTAATAGTGGTGTCACGCTGGAATGAAATGCTGTAATATAAAGACATATGTCCAGTACTTGAAGGGTCTATGATGAATGTTTGCAAGTGCGTGGTTTGTAAGTGCTTTTTTCAATGTCTCAAGCGAAATGGCAATAAAGGGTTACAGTATATTCAATAAGCGCTCGTATACAGCAGGCACTGGTTGCTTTAATCACGTAACTTCAGACCGGTAAGACCCAATCAAACCAGAGCCCCAATCCTTCACATTTGGTGACGGTTCCCCTGCATAGATCCTGGAGGTAGGCAAGCGCGGCGTCACTCGTGGTTGTATTCACCAGGTGTTGGTCAGGCGATCACGCTGACTCCATGGCACTCTGCGTGATGTCGTCGCTGTCTATAAGCGCGTCGTCCTCAGCTCAGGACCAACGAAATCCTCCAAGGGGTAGGTTGCCGTGCACCAAAGCAGCTGGAGCGGGGCGTGAACAATAAGGCAGGAAAAGCCTCTGCACAGTGTATCCAGACTGGCGTGCATCCAGGCAGGTAATCAGCAAGAGAGTATATCCACGTAGGAGCCGAAGCACAGCCACACCAATGTAGAATAGGACACGAAAGTTCTTTCAAGAATTTATTAGCTAAAAAGGCATAAGGGCAGACATCCTAATAGCACTCTGACATGTTTCACGCACAGGGCGCTTTATCAAAGAGTAGATAAAGAGCCCTGTGCATGAAACATGTCAGAGTGCTATTAGGATGTCTGTCCTTATGCCTTTTTAGCTAATAAATTCTTGAAAGAATTTTCGTGTCCTATTCTACATTGGTGTGGCTGTGCTTCGGCTCCTACGTGGATATACTCTCATGTCGGGTAGCAGAACATAATTTTGCCTTGTCCAGATTTCTGAAGTGTCCCATGTTGGCTTCCTTTATTGCCTTAACAATATAGGAAATCAAAGTGAATACCCTGGACTAGACAAAAAATATGTAGACATGTCCTGTGTATTAACCCCTTGGAAGCCATAGTGGCCAAGAAGGCATGCCTTCAGAGTAGTCGTGATACTTGCCGAGGTCGGGGTTGGAGAGTAGCGGATTGTTGCAGGTAGCCGGGGTCAGGAGTTGAGAAGAGCGGAGTCCAATACAAAGCCGGGTCAGGAACAGAGAGCTGGGAACAGAAGAACAAGACAGGACAGCAGTGAAGCAGTGAACACTACGCAACATAGGTTTATGCTCAGCCAATTTGCCAGTGGGGCAGTGGAGCATAAATAGGAGGAAGCAACCAATGAGGCAGGAGTAGGAGTGGACGCACATCAGTAATGGTGGCCGTGATCTGCTGCTCCGGTATGAGAGACCGGTGTGGGGAGGGGCTCCGACGACGTGTGATATTGATCGCCTGCCACATGTGTGCGCCGCACACCAGTTATGCCGCCACGCAGGCGGAGGCTGGAGGCAGAGGCATCAAGATGCGCGCAAGGTGCATGCACAGCTGACACGACGAGTGGGTCCCAGAAAGGAGACACCATGAGCAATGGACGTAGCGGGAGTCCCGGCCACGGTACGAGGCAAGCGGGGTACGTGCCGAGGCTGAGGTGCACCACAGATCCTCACACAGTGGTTAGCTGCTAAGGTAATGAAGCAGCGTTTAAATTATGTTGATTACAAAGGAGTGGAGGGTCCGTAGCTTTTTTCTGTCAAACCTGCCGATCCCATCTCTCCACCTTTAAGATGGTGAGATGAGAACTGCTAATTTCTTGCGAGTGGCAGCTGAGGTGTAATTACCGGAGCTACTAGAATAGGGTGATTTAACAAGAAATGCGAGTTTGAACGTTTTTTGAGCTTCCGCTCGGTATCTCTGATAAATTAGATGGTATGTCTTTAATTTGTATATAGTATAAAAGGCACTATGAAAATAATTAGCCATCTTATAGCATATTAAGAAGGCATAATTACAGCAAATAAGGTAGTATCTCCTATTTGATTTAGAGGATAAATAGGGTATACCCATTAGTTAGAGGAACTGTGTAAGGTGTAGGATTGAGAGCCTCTTGGTGATCAGCCCCAACCGGTCAATACAGATCCAGTTGTCAATTAATCTGTATACCATGGTTTCCTCCAAAATATTTAGTGAATGGTGTATATACATATAAATAACGTGTTAGGATAATATGTAAATGAAATAAAGGTGAGTGCCACCAATAAGTGTAAATAAAATAATAAGTGTTTAAAGGGTGACCTAACTAATGGAGTATACCCTATTTATCCTATAAATCATATAGGAGATACTACCTTATTTGCTGTAACTATGTCTTTTTTACTGTATCCAAATCAAAGACATGCCATCTAATTTATTCCATTCCATTACTGTCTAATAAGATATCACTTGCATATTGAGATAATCTCTGTGGAGATACATGTTGATGTTCATATCTATCCACTCTCCCCCCTCTTGATGGGTTCCTGTTCATAAATATTCTGTTAGAAAGTAGCCGTGGTTTACAAATTACCCGTTCTCCAATCACACTTGATTGGTTCACTTGTGGGTATACCGCTGTGATTGGTCAAGCGGGCCGCTCCTACATCACATTCTGTGTATATAGATGTTGGTAAACGTCAGCATACTAAGACTACTCCTCCCTGATGAATTGTGACCTCCATGCGAAAAGTGTGTCGGATAGTTGAGGTGTCACGATGGTGACGTCAGTGGTACAGCGACACCTCCTTCAGAAGCTCCTGGCTATACAGCTCGTATACTGTGGTTCCCTCTTATGGACCACAGTGACCAATTTCCTTTCTCAGTATTAGAGAGGCCAGGCACTACATTTAGACTTACGGGACAATGCAAATAGCATTAATAGTGTGACGCTATCAGTTTGCACATCTATATTTATGACACCTTTGATTACACCCATTAGATACTACTTGGGACTATTATACTACCCCAGGAACTAAGGGATTATGCCAACTATAGCAATAGTGTAATGCTTCTGGTAAACATCACTAAACACTAATAGACTTATATTTGGATGTCTATTGTCTACCGAGACTTGTCTATTCTGGCTATATGTGTCTTACAAACACGAGGGACCACACGTTTACACATTATAGGCATTTGGTAGTTTATCTACACACATCCGAGAGCTATTTACACTCTGCTTTAAGTAAATACTGTGACGGTGAAGGTGTTAACCAGGCTCATCAATAAAGGTTATTCCCACTTGGTTAACCCTGACCCATGTGTTAGGGTCTTAGAATGTCAGCTCTGGGAACCAGTTGTCGAAAATGATTTACTGGGACTGTATACTAATTTTGCGACATTAAATTTGACTTTTGCCTTTACTGGGGTGCTGGGATCGGGAGATTTCTAGGCTGTAAGTTTCAGGGGGGTTTGTCGGAGATAGTATTTTCAGAATGTGTCTATGTATCGGGGTTCCAAAGTTATGGAATACCCCAAAAGTTGTATCCGGGAGTTGAGTGAGATTTTCGGATACTGCCAAGCACATTACTCTGCCAAACTCTGACCCTGAGAACGTTCTTGTGGCTAAATGCAACGATCCCTGCTGCAGCATCATCCAGACAAGGTAAATGGGTATGAAGGGGATAAACTATATCTGCAGCTATACACGGAGTCCCTGGTATAGCAGGGGTTCCCCAATATAGCAGAGATACCCAGATACATACCCAGGTACACTGAACCTAGTGTAGGGGTTCAGGGGGATACTCCAGCTAAGTAATAAAGCTGAGCAGGATTTCAGTGTCTAAAAGTTTAAAAGTTATTTTTCTAATGTGTGCCAAGAATGAGGCTAGTGAATGTAGGGAATATATACACTCACTCCACCCCTGACACCAGAATATTTACTCATACCTTTTAGCACACAGAAAACAGGACACAATATATATTTATTAAATGGTTATAGTTTAATGTGTATATATATTGATAACCTGTATGTGAACTGAGGAATTTCCAAGTCATGGATTCCGGCCAGCCCAGGTGGCAACCAGGCTTGGAGCCTCTGTGTCTGTGCGGAGTCCATACTTGAAAGCCTCAGGGATGCCAAGATTTTAGAACAGGAGGGGTACTGCAGTTCTGCCTGAGTACCACATCCTGGGCTAACACAAGGCTATCTGGCAACTATTTGCCAGAACCCAGACTCTGTGGAGTCTAAGCAGGGGGTGGGCTCGGTATGCAAAGAGGCAGAGGTGGCAGGTTGGCGCATGCCCCTTTGCAACCTGAGAAAAGGTGCCTTCCTGGCTTCCTGGTTTTACAACCGGGCAAATCGGTGATTGGCTGGCAGGAGAATTCCCACGTTCTGATAGGCTGCCCAGGTTAGGGAATGAAAGCCTGAAAGCCTTAAGAGAGCTTGCAGCAAATCAGGAGCGCAGAGTCCAAATGCCAAATCAACAGCGGCAAATTCAAAGATACTCTGGACTGAATAGACGTGAGCCGGCTTCAAAGATTTTGAACTCAGAAAAGTTTCTAAGTCCTGCTTTTGAAAACGTATCGGTCGCGTCTGACATTGCATGCCGAAAACAGTTCCAGGATTTTTGTGAGTAACTACTGGTCATTGGAAAGTGCTCTAACAAGGTCATCTTGGTGAATTTCATTCCAGAAACGGATTTATACGTTAGCCCTGTTCCCAGTAAGTGTGTTAACCTTGTAAATTGTGTTACATTGTGTGTCTGACTTTGTGTGAAATAAATTACCATTTATTTTACCACCTTGTTTTGCTCAATCAATGATTCCGGTAATAAAAAGGTGTTAAGAAACCTGGTCTCCCGTGACACATATGTTTAACATTTGTTTACAGTATTCAGAGAATGTTATGGAACAAGAGCCACATTTCTGACTCACCCCCCTCTCTCCTTTGCAGTTTCTGTCTGTCAGATTTTATTCCCAGCTGCATGGAGTCTGCAGACACATACTGTGCCTGCGTGGCTTGCAACAATGTTGCACTCCTTGCCTGCGAGCATGACATCAGTGAGCTGCTACAGCAGTCTCTGAGATCCTCACCAGAATGGGCTAGTCTGCCCCCCCTCCTGTTTGTTCAGACATGGTCTGCCCCTAGACTATTCCTTTGCCCACACCGCACCTCACTTCCTCTTTTCAACCCTGGAGACAGTGAGTAAAGAACCTTTCTCTGTTTATCCCCCTTGGTGAGGCCATCTCTTTTTACCGGTTCCTAACTAATAATCACCAATACACACCATCCACAAGCATCTGTACCCTGCTACCTTTTCCCAATAAAGTGGAGGAAATATTACAGGACTTGGAGTGATTTAAAAGGGAACTGTGTTAATGCTATCGGGAGCCATTCATACCAACGTGCCCTGGCTTCAGAATAGTAAAAAGAGGACCGTGTGCCTTGGGAAATACACACAGAGGAGCTGCTACCCACAGCCTTTATGCTAAAGATACAAGCAAGCAGCTTACGTAGCAAATATATAAACAGCAGTCTCTCACCACATTGCACAAGCACGTTGCTACACAGAGCCACAAGCCTCTACACAGCAAACTACCACAGCTTTATGCAAAGACAGTGAGCAGCCTTACTTTGCTAATACTACACAAAGGAATCACACAGCAGCTACTACTCAAAGACTTTATGCTATACAGAATAGTCTCTGCACCACAGGACAAGCAGCAGCTTCACTCTGCCAGACAGGGCAGCAAGCTTTATACAGCAAACTGCAAACAGCCTTGCAACTAACAGTGCTTCTCTCACAATACCTAATTGCCTTTTTCTCTGTCTGAGTCCACCCGCTGCTCAGCCCCACAGTGAGGAGCCAACGGACATCTGTAAGTACAGCTACCCCAACGCTGCACGCTGCAGGACACCGCTCGGCATCATCTGAGACAGACGCCCATCGCTGACAAGGTAAAAGACCGCACGCCACACGCACTGGCAAAGGCCTACACACACCTACAGCATGGCAGAACTCAGAGCCTCACCAGACATCACGCAGGAAAGCGATCTCTCAGACACAGAGACCGCTGCGCATCTGCAACAGGCGCAGGCAGGCGCAAGGCCTAAACGGACAGTCACACTGACACAAAAGGCCCGCGAAAAATATGAGAGCGACATTGAAGCACACCGCGAAAGGTTAGAGAAGGCCTGGGAGGACACTGGTCGTGAAATATGTAACGTTGCAAGCACTAGTGATCAGGAGAAACAAATTAGGCAAGCTATAGCCCAACTGAGTTCAAGTCACAAACGTTACCAAATGCTGTCACAAACATATCTCGCCTACCTAAAAAGAATTAACACAGAGGAAAGCCTCAGCGAACGCGACCAGCAGGAGGCAACTGACCTGGAGCGTGACGGCTTCGTGCAGACCACTATTACTGAGGCCGAAGACCAGAGAAAAGACCTTTTGCTGGAAACTGCATCGCAGCGCTCAAGCATATCCAGACACTCATCAAGGTCAGCAAGATCAGTGCAATCTAACGCGTCCAGCGCAAGCACAAACGCTACCAAGGCGCGAGCCGCCGCAGAGGCCGCACGTGCCAGGGCCGAATATAGTCGCAGAGAGGCAGCAGTAAGGGCAGAAAAAGCGCGCATAGAAGAGGAGGAGCAGAATGCCACTGCTACCGCTGCCGCTGCAAATGCCGCCGCCGCTGCTACCGCTGCCGCTGCAAATGCCGCCGCCGCTGCTACCGCCGCCGCCGCTGCCAATGCCGCCACTGCGCGTAGGAAAGCCGAATTTGATGCGGAACTAGAGGCGCTTAATCAAGAGAAGGAAGCCGCCGCCGCCATAGCCCAAGCTGAAGTCCTAGAAGCAGCCGCGCAACAGGATGGCGGGGAGCTACCGTACAGACGGATAGCCTCAGAGGATCCAGCCCAACGCACTGAAGACTACGTAAGGAGCCTCTTCAGTGTAAACACCAGCGCACCATCTCAACACGGAGGGAGCGACACCACAGACAACGAAGACTCGCTAGGACCACGAGGAAAAGACGCTGCTCCGTCAATGGCACACGCTGCCTGGGATAGCCACAGCCGCAACAGTGATCCACACGCCAGAGCGCACACGGATGCACCACAACAGGCTCGTAATCCAGGTACACCCACGCGGGAGAAAACAGCCCCTCACACTGGCCAGCAGCCATCACGCGTCCACGCCAAGGAAGAGGCGACCGCACAGACCGTCCCAGCAACTACCTCAGAACGGGGCAAACGCGCCGACGTCTCAGGTCTGACAGACATAGCCAAGTACATGATCCGGCGCAACTTGGTGCACGCAGGACTCATCAGCTTCGACGACCGCCCTGAGAACTACCGGACGTGTAAGTTCACGTTCAAAGACGCAATCGACAGCTTGGACTTCTCAGCAAGGGAAGAGCTCAACCTGTTAGTTAAGTTCTTGGGGAACGTATCCAGGGAGCAAGCGCAGAGACTTCGGACGGCAAACGCACATCAACCCCAAGTAGGTCTGGACCTAGTGTGGGAAAGGCTAGAAGAGACCTATGGCAGCCCTGAAGCAGTCGAGGATTCACTCTTCAAAAGAATCGAGAGCTTCCCCAAGATCACGAGTAAAGACTACTCGAAGTTACGAGATCTTGGAGACCTGCTGCAAGAACTGGAGTTCGCAAGGAAAGACCATTCCTTAATAGGTCTCAACGCCCTAGATTCAGCTCGTGGAGTGAGACCCATCCTGGAGAAGCTACCCTTCAACCTCCAAGAAAGGTGGCTTTCACAAGGTTCCAAATACAAAAGGGAGAAGCAGGTTGTCTTCCCCCCATTCTCATTCTTCGTGAGCTTCATCTGCGAAGCGGCAAAGACAAGAAACGACCCCAGCTTCGTCTTAGGGGCGCAAACCACATCCAGCGCCAGCCACCCGAGGAACGAAAGGTCAACAGCAAGGTGCAAGGACTCCAGAACACCCATCTCGGTCCACAGGACGGACGTGCCCCCTACAACCCACGCGAGTCCCAGCCAGACGGCCGACAGGGACAAAAAACCAAGGGACCTTAACAAAGAATGCCCTATCCACAAAAAGCCGCATCCACTTAACAAGTGCTTCGGATTCAGGATGAAACCCATAGAGGAGCGAAAGAACCTACTCAGGGAATGGGGAGCCTGTTTCAAATGTTGTGCTTCCACAACTCATTTATTCAAGGACTGCAAAGAAGCTATGAAATGCACAGAGTGCGATAGCGACAGGCACATAGCCGCTCTACACCCGGAAGCTATGAAGCCCAAAGCAAGCAAAGCCCCTAACCCTCCGACAAAGCAGGGCGGGGAGGAAGAAGTGGGAGACACACCCCCCCCGACGTCAGTAGCATCCAAATGCACAGAAGTATGCGGAGAAGGAGACGACGGTAGATCTTGCTCTAAAATATGTCTGGTAGCAGTGCACCCAGAGGGACAACCCCAAAGAGCCAAACGGATGTATGCAATCATCGACGACCAGAGCAACCGATCGCTGGTCAGGTCAGAATTCTTCGATATGTTCGGCATACAAGACAGTACTTCTCCTTACACTCTCAGAACGTGCGCAGGGCGAATGGAGACTACAGGGAGAAGAGTGAATGGCTACACCATATGCTCAATAGACGGCAAAGTGAGCATGCCCCTTCCCACACTCATCGAGTGCAATCACATGGCGGAAGATAGGACTGAGATCCCCACGCCAGACGTGGCGCGACACCATCCCCATCTAAAAACCATTGCCGATCATATCCCACCACTAGACGAAGATGCCCAGATCCTGCTGCTACTTGGCAGAGACATCATGAGAGCACACAAGATCCGCGAACAGCGAAATGGGGACCACAACGGCCACAGGCGCCCAAAGGCTCGATCTAGGATGGGTGGTAGTTGGAGAAGTATGCATAGACAGGATACGAGGACCCGACAACGTAGGCGCCCTACAGACGAACTTGTTGGAGAACGGTCGTATATCCCACTTCAAACCTTGTCCGAACCACTTTCAGGTCCACGAGAAGCTCGAGACCAAAAGGAACAATGGAGACGCGCCTGTGGCAAGAAAATACCCCAACAACCTAGGGAGTACAGTGTTCCAGACAACAAAGGACGACGACAAACAGGCGCCATCAATGGAAGACAAAGAATTCTTGAGGTTAATGGATAAGGAGCTCTTCAAGGACGAATTGGGCAGTTGGGTGGCCCCACTACCTTTCCGTTCGCCAAGAAGACGCCTCCCAAACAACAGAGACCATGCTATGTCTAGGCTCGCTTCGCTCCGCCGCAACCTACAAAGGAAACCGGAGACCAAGGAACACTTTGTGGCCTTCATGCAAAAAATCTTCCACAGTGGCCATGCAGAGTTGGCGCCCCCACTGAAAGAAGGCGAAGAATGCTGGTACCTTCCGTCGTTTGGCGTCTACCACCCCCAGAAACCTGGCCAAATCCGAGTGGTATTCGACTCCAGCGCTCAGCATCAGGGAGTCTCCCTAAACGATGTTCTCCTCACCGGGCCGGATCTGACGAACAGTCTTCTGGGAGTGCTGATCCGCTTCCGCAAGGAACCTATCGCCGTAACCGCAGACATTCAACAGATGTTCCACTGCTTCCTTGTGCGAGAAGACAACCGTAACTACCTAAGATTCCTGTGGTACCAAGATGACGACATAGAAAAAGAAATCACGGAGTACCGCATGAAAGTACATGTCTTCGGGAACAGCCCATCACCTGCAGTGGCAGCCTACGGCCTCAGAAGAACGGCCCAAGACGGAGAAGCAGAGTTCGGGAAAGACGCCAGGAGCTTCGTCGAAAGAGACTTCTATGTGGACGACGGATTAAAATCAGTTCCCACCGAAGAAGAAGCCGTAGATATACTCAAGAGGACACAAAAGATGTTAGCGAAGGCCAACCTAAGGTTGCACAAAATAGCTTCCAACAGTGCCACAGTGATGAAGGCGTTCCACGCAGATGATCAAGCACCAGATCTCAAGAATTTGGATCTGGGGACCGACACGCCTCCCATACAGCGGAGCCTGGGGATAAGCTGGAATCTTAAAACAGACACCTTTACGCTCCAGGTAGCCATCGAAGAAAAACCCTTCACACATCGCGGAGTCCTGTCCACCGTTAACAGTCTCTACGACCCGCTAGGATTCGTGGCTCCTGTCACTATACAAGGGAAGACCCTCCTCAGAGAAATGTCCTTCGAAAAACAGGAATGGGACACCCCACTACCTCCAGAAAAACGGAAAGAGTGGGAAACGTGGAAACACTCCCTGAAGGCCCTCGAGCAACTTCAAATCCCACGCCCCTATTCACCTATATCTCTCACCGCCGCACACAGCAAAGAGCTTTGCGTGTTCTCAGATGCCTCCACCAAAGCTATAGCAGCGGTGGCCTACCTAAAAACCACGGACGTGGATGGAAGTTGCCACATCAGGTTCATCCTTGGCAAAGCTAAGCTGGCGCCACAACCTGACCATACTATACCCAGACTCGAGCTGTGTGGTGCAGTGCTAGCAGTAGAACTGGCGGAGCTTATCGAGAATGAGATGGACAGCAAACCAGATGCCGTCAAACTCTACACAGATAGCAAGGTGGTACTGGGATACATCTACAATAAGAAAAGGAGATTCTACGTATACGTAGCTAACCGCGTAGAAAGAATCAGGAAGTCAACCCAACCAGAACAATGGCACCACGTGCCCACAGAGCAAAATCCCGCAGATCACGCCACCAGATCAGCACCCGCATCTCAACTGCAGAATACGTCGTGGCTCACAGGACCAATGTTTCTTGCGCAGCCTGCGGAAACGCTACCAACCCCAGTTGACGATTTTGAACTCGTGGATCCCGAAAAGGATACGGAGATAAGGCCCCCACAAGTATCCGTGGTACTCACCAATGTATCGCACAAAAACGCATTCGGATCACATCGATTCCAACGCTTCTCAAAGTGGACGGCCCTTCTGCGAACAGTAGCCCATCTCGGGCATATAGCCTCCTCCTTCCGCCAGACACCAGACGGTAAAACTACCGGTTGCCACGGCTGGCACATCTGCAAAGAGCTGCGCACCGTAGAGGAAATTACAAAGGCTAAGGAAACTGTTCTGAGTCATGTTCAAAGGGAAACATATGCGGAAGAGATCAATTGCATTCGCGGAAAGAAGAGTGTTAACAAAAACAGTCCACTTTGGAAGTTGAATCCCTTCATCGACAATGACGGCCTCATGAGAGTAGGAGGCCGCCTCAATAAGTCCCAACTGAGCAGGGAGGAAAGCAACCCTCTTATCATCCCTGGCCGGCATCACATCGCCACTTTGTTGGTGCGCCACTACCACGAACAAGTCATGTATCAGGGACGACACTTCACCGAAGGCGCCATTAGGGCGGCGGGCATTTGGGTCGTTGGCATGAAAAGGTGCGTGGCCAGTAATCTCCACAAATGTGTTAGGTGCCGAATGCTGAGAGGCAAAAGCCAAGACCAAAGGATGGCGGATCTACCTGTCGACAGACTTAACACAGAACCCCCCTTTACCTATGTAGGACTCGATGTATTTGGGCCCTGGATGGTCATCTCACGTAGAACTAGAGGCGGGCTAGCAAACAGCAAACGATGGGCGGTACTCTTCACCTGCATGAGTACACGAGCTATACACATCGAGGTTATAGAATCTATGGATGCTTCAAGCTTCATAAATGCCCTCAGAAGGTTCTTTGCAGTCAGAGGACCAGTTAAACAAATACGCTCCGATTGTGGCACCAATTTCGTTGGAGCATGCAAGGAATTACAAATAAACACTAAGGACAATAGAGACAATAGTATCCAAAGATACCTGCGCGACCAAGAGTGCACGTGGACATTCAACCCTCCTCACTCCTCTCACATGGGCGGAGCATGGGAGCGCATGATCGGAGTGGTTAGGCGTATCTTGGATTCTATAATGCTAAAAACCGACCTGACTCGACTCACTCACGAAGTGCTAACCACATTCATGGCCGAAATATCAGCAATAGTGAATGCTAGGCCCTTAATCCCAGTGTCAACAGATCCAGAATCGCCAAGCGTTTTGACACCAGCAATGCTGCTGACCCAGAAAGTAGGGAACGTCCCCACCCCAGTCGAAGGCTTCCACTCTAAGGATATGCACAAATGACAGTGGAGACAGGTGCAGTACTTGGCCAACACATTTTGGGACCGCTGGAGACGCGAGTATCTGGTGACACTTCAAGAACGCCACAAATGGCAAACAGTAAAACCAGATATCCAAGTGGGGGATGTGGTCTTGTTGAAAGATAAACAAGTGGCAAGAAATGAATGGCCCATGGGACTTATAATAAGAACTATCCCAAGCGAAGACGAAAGGGTTCGCAAAGTGGAAGTACGAGTGGCCCAGAATGGGATCGTTAAAACCTTCCTAAGACCCATTACAGAGACTATCCTTCTAATGCCCAAATCGGACTGTGATGGGGAAAAACTGGTTACCAGTGCCGTGGACTTTTAAGAGACATTGTGGTGCGTCAAGCTAACCAAGAGCTGCGCACCCACCTGGCTTCCCTTACTGGAAGGCCTGGCCAAAGGACTTTGATGCCAGTGGTACCAGCCGGTATCACATTGCTATGGAAATATGGACCTTTGCAGTATATTGTTATGTTGTATGTATTGCACATATGTTCCACATAGCTAGCCATATAGTGGTATCTACAGATACCAGACGGGGAGTGTTATGGAACAAGAGCCACATTTCTGACTCACCCCCCTCTCTCCTTTGCAGTTTCTGCCTGTCAGCTTTTATTCCCAGCTGCATGGAGTCTGCAGACACATACTGTGCCTGCGTGGCTTGCAACAATGTTGCACTCCTTGCCTGCGAGCATGACATCAGTGAGCTGCTACAGCAGTCTCTGAGATCCTCACCAGAATGGGCTAGTCTGCCCCCCCTCCTGTTTGTTCAGACATGGTCTGCCCCTAGACTATTCCTTTGCCCACACCGCACCTCACTTCCTCTTTTCAACCCTGGAGACAGTGAGTAAAGAACCTTTCTCTGTTTATCCCCCTTGGTGAGGCCATCTCTTTTTACCGGTTCCTAACTAATAATCACCAATACACACCATCCACAAGCATCTGTACCCTGCTACCTTTTCCCAATAAAGTGGAGGAAATATTACAGGACTTGGAGTGATTTAAAAGGGAACTGTGTTAATGCTATCGGGAGCCATTCATACCAACGTGCCCTGGCTTCAGAATAGAGAATATGCCTGTCACGTGTATATATATATATATATATATATATATATATATATATATATATATATATATATATATATATATATATATATATATATATACTGTATATAGATACACCTACATATATTTGTCCACATGACCCTGTATTTATCTGTTTGTTTCAACAAATGATTTTCCATTGGACCTTGTGTGAGTACCTACTATAGAGTTTATATTATTCTACTCTTTGGCAATTAAAACTTCTCTCTGTATCACACATCACTAGGTTTATTATCTGTATAGTCCACCATATTTGGTTAGTTGGTTAAGCATGGGAGATACAATTTTCTTGTACTTGCACTCAAACACTTAATTATATGTTTGAGATCATATTTATGCCAGTATCAAGTATATTTATCCCAGTATACAACTATGTTGCCGTTCAACAACTTTAATATCACTGTAAATAATAAACATTCACTTTGTATTTTATGAGATATAATAAAGCTTTATTATTTTTATTTTTAGTAGCTGACCCTTGGTTTTGATACCAGCACTTTAGACAATGTATCTCACAGACATTTAGTCCCATTTATATTAATCCTACTAGCATTGAGTGCATTATGGGAGGGTCTTTTTTGGATCTCCTCTTGGATCTACCTTGTATACAATATATACTTTCCCTCCATGCACCTTGTGGAATAATAGATAATCAATTCAGGATAATATAGGGTGAATGGGCGTTCAATCTTTGCTACAGTATATTGAATTATATCCAGAGCCTGAAATTAGGGTTTGACTGAGAGACCAAAACACATAAATAAGACTGCGGATGGAGTTACTGATGCAGCCACGAGTATCCGAACACTTGCCTCGGAAAATCTGGGGCAATACCCCAGTAATGCTGCAACATTTCTGTGGCATTTCTGCTGACAGACTAATGGCCCATCGGATTAACATAGCGGGGGTCCCTGGCAGTCCCATTCAAACTGAATGAGATTGCCAGGGACCCCTGCTGTGTTAATCCCTTGGGCCATTAGTCTGTTTGCAGAAATGTCATAGAAATGTTGCAGCATTACTTGGAGATTGCCCCAGATTTTCAAAGGCAAGTGTTCGGATACTCGTTGCTGCATCTGTAACACCAACTCAGGTCATTGTCACTTTTTTTTTAAAAGCGGTGTAGAAGAAGCAGTTTACAATAAAGAATAGCAATTTTCTCACATTTCATTCCACTAGTACTGAACATGCCAAAATAGGCAGATAGGGAATGACAACTTCGGAGCTACTAGAATAAGCCCCATAATCTTATTTTAAAAGCAACTCTCCACATACAGGAAAATTGGCGCACCGCCGGAAAAAGTATGCAAAGGCTGTGATATGTGACCGTAGAAACTTTATTAACAGAGCATGTCAGTTCAGTGTGAAACGCGTTAGAGGATCCGCCAGAACTCTACTGACATGCTCTGTTAATAAAATTTCTACGGTCACATATCACAGCCTTTGCATACTTTTTCCGGTGGTGCACCGATTTTCCTGTGTGTGGAGAGCTTCTGTTGGTTTCGTCGTCCGAAGCACGCCGGGCTGCTGAATCGGCTGAAGAGTTGTAGTCCCTGCAGGTTACAGACCACTCACCGGGACCGAGGAGTCATCTGCAGGTTGCGGTGTATCTGCCTGAACGGAGGACCTTTATCATACAGTATATAGAGGACGGCTGCACCAAGATCATCAATCAAGAGTCTAAATACAACTTCACTAGAGCGTGTTTATAAGCCAGTTGTTTAGGAGAGACTTTGCAATTACTGCTACTCACACTCATGATCAGCTTGCCTGTTCCTTGTGTTTCCTCTCCCCTCTTTCCCTTTCTTATGGGATACATAGAGGTACATGGAATTATAGAGCACATTATT
This sequence comes from Ascaphus truei, assembly GCF_040206685.1. Classification (NCBI taxonomy): domain Eukaryota; kingdom Metazoa; phylum Chordata; class Amphibia; order Anura; family Ascaphidae; genus Ascaphus; species Ascaphus truei. Next base: position 166,946,215 of record NC_134487.1, on the reverse strand, counting down.
CAACAGCCTACATTCTTCTGAGCGCCGGATTGGTGAACTAGTTCACAGTTTACCGCATTACCTTATTTTCAAAGCAGTTCAGAAAAGCCTTTAAAAAGTCCCAAAACATTTACTTACAGTATGATGCAAAATGTTTCAGACAATATAAAATAGCCTTTACACAACAGTGAAATTTAAAACTCCAGAGTTGCTCATTTTTATGGCAAATGGGCCATTCAAATGATAATTTAGATATATGTTTTTTCACCTAATGTCTGTGCAGTCAAATGCACAACAGTCTGCTTAATTATTCTGAAATGATAAAAATGGAGCTACATCTAGGATTTGACATAACATGATTATGTGACCCATAGACATATCGTAATGGGCTATTAACAGTGCTTCCCAAATACATTGAACCTTTTTTTTATGGTCACTAATTAATAGTTGCTCATGCAGAGCTCATTTGTCGTAAGTATGGCATTCTGCCATGCTCTTTAGTGACAAAAAACATAATTAGTATGTCCATTAATAATATCTATAAGTTCCTAACCTTACGCCATGAAGTAAATTGTGCTGGTTAACCGAGCAAATTTTAAAAACTATAGGAAAAGCAAACTATTTGAAGAGCAAAAGTTCTCAAGCAGTATTATTTCTGAAAGCTAAGTTGCATGCCATTTACTAGACCTTAGAAACGGAAAAATTGGCAAGCTTGATGTTAGCTCTAATACTTCCATAGGTTGCCCATAGTTAAAAAATAGATTTCAGTAGCTCAAAGTTTCAAATAGAAGTAAATAGTATGTTAATTCCATGCTGTAAAGCCTGCTAGTTATATAGAAGAGGTCATATCTATTCAAATGAATAGGGCTAAATGTTCTCTAGATCAGGGAAGAAGCATATTGAATAAGGCCCATTTTTACCAAGCAATGCTATTCCATAAAGCATCTTCCTTCGGTTGAACTCTCCCTCTTGCCAATTAACTTGAATGGGTCGTATGGTGTGTTACAGTGCACTTATTGGGGCCTATTCTATAAACTTCAATAACTAACTCATCGAGGACTTTGAGGAGTCCCGAACAATTTGGCAAGGATGCAATTGAGAATGCTCTGATGACCTGCCAAACTTGTTTGGGAAGTGTATCTCCCCGCGCGGTCTTGAAAAACAGCTCCAACTCACATTTTTGAGACAATCACCCTATTCTAGTAGCTCCGATGAGATCATCAGAACTCTGAACTAGCGAGCCCCTCGCACATTTCATCTCGCCACCTCAAGGGTTGCGGGATGGGATTTGCGAGTAGGACTTATTGCATCGGCTTGAAGCCAGGAGCCTCTGGAGCTGATATGCATTAATACCAGCTCCAGACAGCCCCGGCTTCAATCCAATGCAATAAAAATAAATTTACAGGAAGCTTAATTACCTTAGCGGCTAACCGCTAAGGCAATGAAGGGGTTAAATACTAGTGTCTGGATTATTGTTGATAGTGAGGGTAGGTGAAGGTGGTATTTGGTCCATGGTGGGTGTTTAAAATTTGCGGGAGGGATGCGGGATAAGTTAACCCCTTCATTGCCTTAGTGGTTACTCCTTGATAAAGTGCCTTGCGGCACGAAACGCGTAGGAGGGTTGTACTCTCTACCGTTTTTTAATGCAGCTTGAATAAAACAAATTTTTATTGCCACGTGACCTGGTTCTTGCCGCTGTGCACCCTACACAATTTTTTGATACTCTTGGATCACAGGTGCGGTTGCACGCCTGAGGACCTGCAGGGGAATAACAGTGAGTACCTTTTTGCTCTATGGAACTCCCTAGGAGAGGAGAATTATAGACGCCCTCGCCAGATGAATCTAGGGATTTATGTGTCTACATATATGACATTTGAATTTGAGAATTGCATTATAGCTATTTATATTTCCCCTGTATGGCAACCTCCATATATATAATTGACAATAAGGGACCAAGCATTTGAGCTCCTACAGGAACCTATATGTATTGGATCAGTGTGGAGATAAAACCATAGGAAAGTGGTAACGATGTAGCGCTATTGTAGGTCGCTGTTGCCTTGCGTAGACCTTGCAGCGCCTCACCTTGTACCTCGCGCAATAAAAGTGTGTGTGCGTTTTGCATGAACAGTGACAGAGAGCTGAACATGGAATTTTTGCGCTGTTTGAAATACAGTCCAGAAATGCATGTGGGCGATCGCGAGGTATTGTTTTTTAAAAATTGAAATGCAATGTAACGCATCACTTTTCCTGTTCATGTTTGCACAATCTGATACCACACAGTATCAAGCTGTACTGTATGTACTTTAAGTGTATAGAATTGTATGTAATATAAAATGTGAAAACTTGAAAACATCAAGAAGTAGTTTTAGAGGGGAAAAAAATTGCTAACGCTAACAAAGTTTAAATGAATAATGCAATACTACAAGGGCTCTTCTTCCAAATTTACAATGTTCTTTTATTTTTCTTCTTCGACCTGGCTGGCTCTTGGACGTCTTGGCCTGTAAAGAGAGGATTTTCAAGATTAATAATCGCACATACCATACACTGGCGGCACACTTTATTCTTAGCTGGCTGGAGCCGCAAGCCGGGAGGTGTCCCGCCTTGCTCGTTCATTTCCCTCGGCGTGCTCCTAATGTGGGGGATGGCGGTGGGGGGCTCCGGGGGACCCGGCGGACCGGAGAGGGGAGGGGGAAGCCCCGATCGGAGGACCGATCCTCCGAGGCTCCGGCGCGCGCCCGGGACACCTCGGCGCGCGCCCGGTTACTGTCGCGGCCGAGACCGGGCAAAGGTAAGAATAAACTCGGCCGCGACAGTACAGTAGTGTGCTGCGCATGTGTGTCACTATAGGACATGGTTGAAATTTCTGCGTATGCGTCTCATTGAATTTCTGCGTATGTGTGTCACTATGCGAATCGGTTGAAATTACCAAATTGAGCAGCGGAAAAGAGACAAGGCATTGTTGCAATGTGTTGAATTTTATTAAAGGTAATTAAAGTTTCAGAGAGTCATGTCCAAATATTTCTGCCCAACAAGCGTGAAATATAGACTTTTGGAAATAAAAAGTAAAGAAATATTAACACATATTTTAAAACATTTAACTTTTATAAAAGTAAGTTACAGTTTCAGTGTGCATGGTCTACAATATATGGTATCTATGTTTGCCCAACAATCATGAAATAAAAACATTTAGAAATCAAAAGTAAAGAAATATGAATATGAATTTTCCATTATTAGAATAGTAAAGCTGATAGTATAAAAGTAAAAAAAAGAAAGTAACAAATACTTGCAAATATAATGGTTTTGGACTTCCATCAACATTTTTTCCTTTCTGTAAAATAATTTTGAAATAATTTACTGCATACTGCACTACAGAATGAATAAAGAATAATTAACTGCTTTAAGTACATTACGTATGTGTGAAAGCGTGAATGTGTGCGCATGAGTGAATGCACATTAAAGTACATATGCATTAATGCATCTATGGGTTATGGCACACATACAGTACGGGAATGACAGTTACATCATATTTACCTTGATTATAAACCTTGCCAACTGGGTGGCAGTGAACCACTGTGGATGCCAGGGGTTTACTATGTGTAGATGTTCAAGTTGATCATGTAGTTGGGATGCAGGTTCATCTCGTTGGCGGAGTTGTTTGGTCCTTGCTGATAATGATATTGGGACAGGTAGCCAGACATAGAGATACTGTATAATCATGTGGAGGTAGGTACTCAGGTTGTGGCAAGTAGCTGGGATGTAGGTTCATCTGGGTTACAGTGTTGGTTGGCCCGTACTTGTAATGACATTTGTATTGAGGCAGGCACTCAGGCTGGAGGTGATAAGCACATTGGAGGGACTGGCTCAGGAAGTTTGATTATTCAATCTCTTGGCCCCGAAAGATATCTTTCTCCTTTGGAAGTTGTCATGATCAAACATACCAGCCCAAGGTAGGTGCAGCGACCTTCAACCTCCTTTCTCACTGGGATGTGGACGTGTTCTAATAAAACAATCATTTAAACTTAAGTTGTGTCTTACAGAATTCGTTCACCCTTGCTGGTTAGGTGAATTTTTGAAGTATTCGTACTTGTCAATGATATACTAATAGATCTCAGATAGAGTTGCCATCTTATCTGTCCCGACTTCAATTGCGGACTATATGATATATGCAAAGCTACAAGCTAGTCTTTTGCCGCATAGAGCTGCCATCATGTGCCATTTAGTACCACACTCAGAAATGAATTTAATGTCAAATACAAAAAAAGTCCAAAGGACCAAACCTGGGGCTTCAAAAGATGATCACAACAGTTCTGTTGGGACACTGTTCATATAGTCCAGAAACAATGTCCATTCTTTTGCACTTATATCCCTTAATAAAAAGGTATCCCTGGCAGCTCCACATATAATGTAGATGATTAGTCTTGGGTTTACAGTTTCAGTATATACAGAAAAGATGGTGCCTGGCTGGTTCTGGTCTATTTGAGAGCGTTCACAAACCAGCTGCAAATAGTCACATAGAAATAGCACCTAAATAACTTTTAGTCTATAACTGTAGACTTTTCAGTCCTCCTATATCCTAGGCTGTATCCTTGATGACAAGAAGAGATATGCTATATTGGAAGTGAATAAAGCGCGACGCACCACCGGAACAAAAATACACTGGAGAGAGAGAGTAACTACAAAAATAAGCTTTCTTCACTCATCGGACCAAGTGACCGGCAAAAAAATGGGATATTTAAATGTACATTGTTGAGAGGCATATTCAGGGAGCCTTTATAAATTGCGCGGGCACGAAACATGTCAGCTCTGTTTTTTTGCCAGTCACTTGGTCCGATGAGTGAATAAATCTTATTTCTGTAGTTACCCTCTCTCCAGTCTATTTTTGTTCTGGTAATGCGTCGCGCTTTCTTCACTTCTAATGTCAAATACATACTGTTTTTTTAATTAGATGTGAAACACCGAAATTAGATACAGTATTGACAGTATAAGTTAATTTAACAAAGAAACATACATACATTTGATCTGGGGTTTTTGACACCTGCTTTCAGACATTGAGCTGCACTGTTCAGTACCTTAGCATTCAGAGTCCCCATAGGCCATCAGTTTGCCATCTGGCAGAGACGCACTGAACTGCAACCACAAAAATAATAATTCCGTGGACCACTAAATAAATTCAAATGGAGCAAATATGGCATGATGCGGGCGAAGCATGACTTAATTCACAGAGTGCTAACTGAGTGCTAATGGAGCATCCACGGAGGCTGATACGAATAAAACGCAGCATCTGTACGTAGTTTATATTGTTAGCATTGGGGATAAATTCATATATATTGGTATATCTGTGAGCTCAGAGAGGTATTGTTGGTGATTCTATTTTGATTGCTTTGGTATTGAAAGTTGAAGTTGAAAGTTTTGTAGTTTGGGTCCAGGGCCGCCGACAGGGGGGGGGGGGGCGGGGGGAGCCGGGACAAGGGTCCTGGGCCCTGTGGCTGTTGGAAGCCTTATCAGCACTGTATATTGGGCCCGACCCCTGGCCGGGCCCGGCTCCTGGTGTCAATACACAAAAGTGGAGAGTGTAATAAGAAACTGCTGTAGCTCAGGAGGAAAAAATTGGGTACTCATATAAGAGGATCCAAAAGCGTTACTCCAGTAGTAATGGTGCAACAACCACCCACCATAACATAGAAGCATGCTCAGTCAAAGTAAATAGTATCAAGCATGATAAGCAATTACTGTGTTACTTAGCTGAGGCTGGTATAGGGAGAGAGTGTCCCGGTGTAGACCGAGGGCGCTGGCGAAGTGACGTCACTGCACCCATGTACCCAACGTACGTTTCGCTGGTGTTGCTTTGTCAAGAGTATGGTAGTGTCAGAATATAGTGGCTATATATACCTACTAAATGGACTACAGCTGCAGCTACTTCAATCTTCGAGTCGTAATCCTAATGACGTTACTACACAAAGTATAAAAAATGCACAAATGCGCACCAGGGATTAGTGAAAGGTAATTTATTAAAAATGTACACAATAACTGAGGGGATCCAACCCCACCTCAGAACAGCTGTGCAGTAGTAACGGCTAAGTACCACCAGGAAGGACTAATAGTGACTAAACCCTAAACTGCACAGTATACAAATAACAGTAAAATTCATATAAAATAAACCATGAAAGAAAAAACAACATGAAACAACCTATCTAGCGATTGGTGTAGAAACAGCCATAGGGTAAAACACTGGCAAGGGGAGACGGACACTCACACTGAGACAGACAGCAGACTCGCGGTGTCTGCAGAGGATCCGGATCTCGGCACCGCGGAGATGGAATGAACCGCTGCTGTCTCCTGCAGGCTCCGTCACAGCTTGCCAGTAAACACGCGCAGGATGACCTGTCGTGACCTCTACGCGTTTCGCACCACGTGCTTCGTCAGGAGTTTTGGGTAAATTGGTTAGTGAGGGCCCCAAAATAGTGTTTCGTAAGGCAGCTACACTAGGGAACCTTCTGTCACCCAGTATGCTAAAACCAACTAACCGCAATAGAACTAGAATGTCTATGTTTCCAAAATTAACTGGCTCGTTCAAATGTGGGCATTGTAAAATATGTCCAAATATGATTAAGACCAAACATTTCACTAACTATGATGAAACACGTAGATTTCCCATTAAAACTTTCATATCATGCCAGACCAATTTCGTGATTTACCTTTTAAAATGCGGTTGCAATAAACAATATGTAGGACTTATAAGCAGAGTCCTAAAAATCCGCATTATGGAACATCTTAGACTTATTAAAAATCACGATACCACACACCCGGTACCAATGCATTTCAATGTATGTCCATTGGGTTCTGTAGAGAATTTCAAATGTTGTGCCATTGAACACATTGTGCTACCACCTCGAGGAGGAGATAGATTAAAGATTTTACATCAGAGAGAGGCACACTGGATACATACACTCAATTCTCTGCAGCCCAACGGACTTAACATTGATTGGGATCTACGCTGTTTCCTTTGATGATCATTAGGATCTGATGCTTTTGGGGTGAGCGCACATACCCTAATAGGATCGTTTTTAATTTATGCAATGAACTATTCACTCATTTAGCCTCTATGACTATTTCTCACTGACCATCCCTCACCCCCTTCCTCCCCCCTCCCCCCCCCCCTTTTTCTCCCTCCCCCCCCTCCCTGTCCTCCCCCCTCCACCCCCCCTCCCTCCCCTTCTTCTTTCTCCTCACCCCCCCCCCCCCCTTATTTCCCCCCCTCTCCCCTCCCCCCCTTTTTCTCCTCCTTTTTTTCCAAGCACCTGGTAGCGCCCATTGTATAATGTTGAAACAGCTTAAATAATTTATACAGTATATACTTATAGTGTGCTACATATGATTTGGTATAACTTAATGTATGCACACAATGTATGAATGCAAGCTGCTATCGTTATTCATTCAATCAACATTTGACCATGGGACCCAAACCAGGCACTAGCAGTGTTTGCAGCAGTCTTCTTTTTTAACTCAATTTTTATTATATATCCCCAATGAATGACCTGAGTCCAACTAGCATATTCTTTATTATTAAAACGCTACCACACTGTTATAATTATAGTAAGGTATCCCAAATATCTAGCTTATACTACCTAATTGTTAACATGTGAAACAGGCATAAGCATTGCAGGGGTTAATATTTTAATTCATTTGTCCCCGTTTTCACGGGCTTTTCTGTATTTAAACGGGCGGCTTCCGCTTCTCCCCACTCCAAGACAAAACCCTATTCCTAAGGGTGAAACGCGTTGAGGGGGAGAATGCGGTGTTAGCCCTTGTGTGTTCTCCAATAAAGTTTGTTTGAAGCATCCCAGCAGCCTCTCTGAGTCAGACATGCGCAGTTGCGCCGAATTCGCCATTCTTTCCTCACAAGTGATAAAACCAATAAATCAAATGTAATACCCCCTGCTACAACCCTCCCGTGGGGTTGTTTTCACTCTTCCCCAAATTGTAGAACTTGTATCACACGATCCAGGTGGAGCGTAGGGGAAAAACATAAAAATACTCTAAGTGCAGTGGTATATACAGTGCTAGGAAAAAATCCTATTCAACTTGTCTCCTGTGTTATTCCTACTCACAAGAAGTTAGAAGTTTTCGGGCAATAGAGATCAAATAGGCAGATGAGAAGAGATCACTGGTCACTGTAACTCAGGGGATGTACCTCAGCGAGAGAGGGAGAAGAACACACATAGCACAGATCTGGCGGCAATAACCTTTTATCAAAAATGAATAAAAATGCACACTTACAGTGTCTCAAAATTAAAACAGCATTTCTAGCTTAAAAGCTAAGCGACGCGGCCTGGATAGAAACCCACACCGTCTCTCACCACACCATCTCCCTCTGGAGCTCCGATCGGATCGCCAACTCCGTATGTGGGCGGCACTGCGTCACTTCCAGTCGCGGCGTTACAGCGGATCGTAGGTGTATGCGTGGAGTACAGGGGCGCCCTCTCTCGCTGAGGTACATCCCCTGAGTTACGGTGACCAGTGATCTCTTCTCATCTGCCTATTTGATCTCTATTATTGGACTACAGACTGACTAATGCTAGTCTCTCATCTTTAGCTAGGTTATCATTTGCTTTCTTATATGATATCTGTTCAAGATCATTGTCACAAGAGCTACACAAATCTCTATATTAGCAAATATGTCAGTGGGGGGAATAAATGTTGAACGTGGATGTAAATCAGTAAAGGGTGCCTCATCTACTACAGTATACAGTCACTTTCTGCCAGGAGTGCTATTACTTCCTAGAGATGTAAAAAATCTTATTCTTCTGTAGGATTTAAAGAATTGCTCTTAGAGTCTGCAGCAGGGCGATGCTGTGTGTTTGTATCCAGTCACAAGGCCTCAAGCCCTTTTGCACCCTCATAATACTTTGGAGAAGTGAGATTGCAGAGTTGCGCAATTTGATACCTACAGGGCTCCAATTATAATAGAATATCTTGTAGTACTCTTGATTATAAACTATCCTGAGCAGGGCCCTCATTACTATACCTCTTTGTATCTGCTTGGGCATGTTTGTACTACCCTAAATGTAACTGTTCAGGTTTTTGTAATATACATAAATCGGTACCCTATTATACCGCGCCGCAGAGTATGTTGGTTCTTCATAATAACAACAACAACAACAACAACAACAACAACAACAATAATAATAATAATTATAATACTGGTAGTTGAGAGGATTTAACAAAATGCAGTTCTGTTTATTTGCTAACTGGAACTTGCTGTAGTTATGAGGGATTTATCACAAAGTGTGTATGTATGTATGTATGTATGTATGTATGTATGTATGTATGTATTGTGGCAGGATGGCCGTAGTAAGTGAGGAGACAACACGTCTTTTCCGATGAAATAATGCTGTTGGGTTTATTTGTCCAAAAACGGTAACTAAACAATGGGTACACTGTCCCTTTAAAATTGAAATGAAACCAAAACCTAACCCCGGTCGGGGTACTAGCTAAACAAAAGTGCAGGCTAACTATCTGGCTGGCTAGCTAACCTATTCCAGCCCAATAAAGTACAGCAAACGCAGTTGGCTCCTTACCTGGGAGCTTTATTCTTCCCTCTTTGGACAGGATCGCTTTGGGCAGCTTGTGTCTGTCTTAACACTTCTCTGTCTTCCCTCTATGCCTTAGAGAGAGAGACTGCCGCCCAAGAGGCATTTCCTCTTCCTGTTTTTAAAGCAGGTAAAGGAGCTTAATTCAAATCACCTGTGGTCTGCTTGACAAGCAGAGTTAACCCCTCGTTTACTGGATAGCATGCATACTGCCATCTCCTATTCACATACACGGAGTCAATGACCCTATCACATATCCCCCTTCCCAGCGTAACGTTACCGAGTGGAGCGGCCCGTGCACCGAGACTGTGCACCCTAGAGAGTGCATCAGCATTACCGTGCAGTATGCCTGGCCGATGTTGGATCGTAAAGTTAAAAGGTTGCAACGACAGGAACCAACGGGTAACTCTCGAGTTCTTTTCTTTATTTCTGTGCATCCACTGTAGTGGTGCGTGATCTGTTACGAGTGTAAAAGACCTGCCTAAAAGGTAATATTTCAATGTGTCTGTTGCCCACTTTACGGCCAAACACTCTTTTTCTACTGTGGCATATCTTTGTTCGCGGGGACACAATTTGCAACTTAAATAGAGGACCGGGTGTTCCTCTTCTCCTACAAACTGGGACAATACTGCTCCGAGACCTACTTCGGAGGCGTCCGTTTGTAAAAAAAACTCCTTTTTAAAGTCCGGGGTTACCAAGACTGGGTGACTACAGAGCGTTGTGCGTAGGTCTACAAATGCGGTCTCCGCATTACTGTTCCATTTTACAACATCAGGTGCCTTTGCCTTTACTAGATCTGAAAGCTGTGCAGCCCGGGTTGCAAAATGGGGTATAAATCGCCTGTAGTAACCTACAATGCCCAGAAACGTCCTAACCTGTTTCTTTTTTAGGGGACGGGGCCAACTCTCAATGGCTTCAACTTTATTGAGCTGGGGTTTTACTGTCCCCCTTCCCACAACATAGCCAAGATATTTTGCCTCTGCTAGGCCGACTGAACATTTAGCTGGATTGGCTGTAAGATCCGCCTCCCAAAAGGTTCTTAACACTGCTTCAACCTTTCCTAGATGTGAGTCCCAATCTGGACTATGAATTACCACATCGTCTAAGTACGCTGAGGCGTAGTTCGAGTGTGGGTGTAGCAATTTATTCATCAACCTTTGGAAGGTTGCAGGTGCCCCATGAAGATCAAAGGGTAAAACAGTATACTGAAATAGGCCATCAGGTGTGGAGAAGGCCGTTTTCTCTTTTGCTGACCTTGTTAAGGGGATTTGCCAATAACCCTTTGTAAGATCTAAAGTGGTTAGAAAACGAGCCCTCGCCAACTTCTCAATTAACTCGTCTACCCGTGCCATAGGATAGGCATCAAACTTTGAGACATCATTTACCTTTCTATAGTCGTTACAGAACCGTATTGTCCCATCTGGCTTAGGTACCAAGACAATAGGGCTGGACCATTGACTATGGGACTCCTCAATTATGCCTAGATCTAGCATTTTCTTTACCTCCGACTGAATAGCCCCTCTTCTAGCTTCTGGGATTCTATAAGGTCTTATCTTAATGACTACCCCTGGCGTGGTGATGATATCATGAGAAATCATCCTAGTTTTCCCTGGTACGCTGGAAAAGACATCTCTGTTCCTTTTCACCAAATCTACAGCTTCTCTGTGTTGTTCAGGCGTAAGTTCTGCCGATATTTGAACAAGTGTTCCTCCCCTTTCCTGGATTCGTTAGCTACTACCGACAGGCATACCTCTCTATCCTTCCAGGATTTTAATAGATTTATGTGATAGATTTGCTCTACCTTCCTCCGGTCTGGCTGTCGAATTTTATAATTCACCGGGCCGACCTGTTCTAGAACCTCATATGGCCCCTGCCAATGTGATAACAGCTTGCTTTCGGCCGTGGGAACAAGGACCATTACTCGGTCCCCTGGTCGGAAGTTGCGAACCGTAGCCTGTCTGTTGTAAAGGTTCCATTGTGCCCTCTGTGCCTCTTCTAGATGCTGTCTTACTATGGGGGTAATATGCGCAATACGGTCTTTCAAATCTTCCACAAATTGGACGACATTTTTCCCTGGCACAGCTTGTTGCTCCCACTCTTCTTTGAGGCTATCCAGAATCCCTCTTGGGCGTCTCCCATACAGGAGTTCAAATGGGGAAAACCCCGTAGAGGCCTGTGGTACCTCTCGGATAGCAAACAAGAGATAAGGCAAAAAGGTGTCCCAGTTCTTCCCATCACTAGCGACTACCTTTCTCAACATCATCTTTAACGTCTTATTGAATCGTTCTACCAGTCCGTCCATTTGTGGATGGTACACAGAGGTTCTTAGGGACTGTATTTTTAGCTCTACACATAAGTCTCGCATAAGTTTAGATGTAAACGGGGTACCCTGATCTGTCAGAATTTCTTTCGTTATCCCGAGTCGGGAAAACACCTGTAACAATTCCTTAGCTATAGCTTTGGAGGAAGTGTTACGTAAAGGTAGTGCCTCTGGATATCGAGTGGCATAGTCTAGGATCACCAGAATGTACTGATGACCCTTGGCAGATTTCTCCAAGGGACCCACTATATCCATGGCAATCCTCTCAAATGGGACCTCAATAATAGGCATAGGGATCAATGGGGCCCTCAAACGTGGTCGGGGGGCTGTCAACTGACACTCGGGACAAGAGGCACAGAATCTCTTTACTGCATTATATATCCCTGGCCAGTAAAACCTTTTTAGGATTCTTTGCTGTGTCTTCTCTACGCCCAGATGACCCCCCAACAAATGAGTGTGTGCTAGCTCTAGGACCTTCCTTAACAATGAACTGGGTACTAACAATTTTTCTATTTCTTGGCCCTCCTCTTGGCTCACATGGTATAACAAATCATTCTTAATGCAGAAATATGGATAGGATTCCTTTGTGGTTCCTTCTACCGGGACCCCATTAACTTCTACCGCCTGGCTAAACCCACTTTTCAACTGGGGATCATTAGCCTGTTCTCTACCAAAGTTAGTTAGGGACAGTTCTAGACTTCCAAAACCTTCTTCATCTGGAGTTTGGTCGGTTACCTCCACGGGTAACTCAGACACCTGATCATCAACAGGCCCTGTCTCGGACAACTCTTCTCCCTCTGGTCTCCCTCCGTTAGGGGTAGTGACCAGTGCTAACTGGGGTGGGGGTGTACCTCTTTTTTTTTTGTTCCTACGTTCCAGTTTTGACTTAGGGGTTTTAGACACCTCAGCGACTAATTCGGGGTCTGTAAATGGAAAAAGCTCATCTGGAGTAGGATTGTTCAAGGTGAGCTATCCTCTGATCAGGGTGTCAAAACCAGGGAAATTACAGCCTAACACTAGGGAATGGGGTAATTTTGGCACAACTGCTGCCATAGTTTCGATGACTTGCCCCTCGACTTTTACTTTTATCAGAGTCGTGGTGTACGAAAGCGTACACCCATGCACACATAATACCCGCAACTTCTCACCCTGGGGTAACCGGAGAGGCTTAACCAACTTCCCGGATACCAAGTTAATATTGCTCCCTGAGTCTACCAGTGCGGAGACTGGTTTTCCATTTAACATCACCATGGTGAGGAAGTTGTGGGTACGTTTTCCCTCGCGGGTCATACCCACCACTCCACAAAATTCAGACTTCACAGAACCATATGCACACTCCATTGGCTCAGACAACTGTGGGCAGTGAGCCTTAATATGCCCCATCTCCCCACACTCAAAACAAACAATTGGCCCATTTCGTTCTTGAAACCTTTTCTGAAATTTAGAGTGTCTGTCCTTATCCTGGTTTTCTTCCACCCGCTCAAATCGTGCGAACGGTCGTGGGTCCTGGCGCCAGCACTGGCCTCTACTGTTCGTGTTGGGACGTGGGTTGTAGTTTGTGCGAGTGGGGCGTGACAGTTCACGGGTAGCCAGAAACTGCTCCACTGCGCCTACCATGGCATCACAAGAGAGGGGATCTCCCTGCCCCACCCACTGTTGAAAGTCCTGGGGTAACGCTCGAATGAAGCGGTCCAACACCACCATCTCAAGGATCCGTGCCGGGCTATGTTCCTCTGGTTTTAGCCACTTGGACGCTAGGTGAATCAAATCCCATAACTGGGATCTGGGCGGCTTCTGTTCCTGGTATTTCCACTTATGGAACCTCTGCGCACAAACTGCGGGAGTCACACCAATCCTTCCAAGGATTTCGCTTTTCAGACAGTCATAATCTGCTGCGGCTTCTTCGTCAAGGTCACAATGCGCTTTTTGGGCTTCCCCCAGTAAAAAGGGTGCGATAATCCCAGCCCATTTGGAGCGGGCCCACCTTTCCTGGGAAGCGATTCGCTCAAAGGACCTGAGGTATCCCTCGACGTCATCGTGTGGCGTCATTTTCTGCAGGTACTCGTTCGCCTGGACGGGCCGCGCTGGGGCCGTACTTGACAAGGCCATTTTAATCTGGGCCAGCTGCTCAATCAGTTGCTTCTGTGTATCTGCAACAATGTCAAGCTGGGCTGCAAATAACCGGTTCGTCTCGCGTTGTGCAGCCGTGCTGTCCTGTCCCTGTTTGTTAGCTTCTTGCTGGACAGCGGTGCTGTGTACTAAGGCCTTCACAACGTCTTCCATAGTGGCAGCTACCGCGTGGACAGATTCCACCAGACGCAATCTGTAGCTCCGCCCCTTTTACAAGGTGTTCGCCATCCCACTCCTGACACCACGTGTGGCAGGATGGCCGTGGTAAGTGAGGAGACAACACGTCTTTTCCGGTGAAATAATGCTGTTGGGTTTATTTGTCCAAAAACGGTAACTAAACAATGGGTACACTGTCCCTTTAAAATTGAAATGAAACCAAAACCTAACCCCGGTCGGGGTACTTGCTAAACAAAAGTGCAGGCTAACTATCTGGCTGGCTAGCTAACCTATTCCAGCCCAATAAAGTACAGCAAACGCAGTTGGCTCCTTACCTGGGAGCTTTATTCTTCCCTTTTGGGACAGGATCGCTTTGGGCAGCTTGTGTCTGTCTTAACACTTCTCTGTCTTCCCTCTATGCCTTAGAGAGAGAGACTGCCGCCCCAGAGGCATTTCCTCTTCCTGTTTTTAAAGCAGGTAAAGGAGCTTTATTCAAATCACCTGTGGTCTGCTTGACAAGCTGAGTTAACCCCTCGTTTACTGGATAGCATGCATACTGCCATCTCCTATTCACATACACGGAGTCAATGACCCTATCACAGTATGTATGTATATATGTCTTTATTTTATATAGTGCCATTAATGTACATAGCGCTTCACAGCAGTAATAGAGACAATCATATAACTAACACAAATGGAAGAAGTGCTTCTGACATAAAAGTAACATTTAGGAAAAGGAGTCCCTGCTCCAAAGAGCTTATAATCTAATTTTGTTGGTAGGAAAAACGTACAGAGAGGAGGGCATTCTGGTAAGTGTGTCTGCAAGGGGCCTAGGTTAATGTATGAGGTGTTAATTATCAGCCATGGTGCTAATCATATGGTTCCTTATGCAGGTGTGTTTTAAGGTGGGTCTTAAAGGTGGATAGAGAGGGTGCTAGTCGGATGTTGAGGGGAAGGGCATTCCAGAGGTGTGGGGCAGTCAGTGAGAAGGGCTTAAGGCAGAAGAGGGCTTTAGATACAAAAGGGTTAGAGAGAAGACATCCTTGAGCAGATCGCAAGAGCTGGGATGTGTATAGTGAGAAATTAGGGCTGAGATGTATGGAGGAGCAGAAGAGTGAGGCGGAGAATTGAGTGTGATACGGGATTTGATAGGAAGCCAGGAGAGGGATTTCAGCAGGGAAGACGCTGAGACAGATCTAGGAAAGAGTAGAGTGATTCTGGCAGCAGTGTTTAGGATAGATTGTAGGGGAGACAGGTGAGGGCAGGAAGGCCGGACAGAAAGAGGTTACAGTAATCAAGACGGGAGAGAATAAGGGTCTGAGTCAAAGTTTTAGCAGTCGAGCAACAGAGGACACGGCGTATCTTTGTAATATTGCGTAGGCAAAAGCGACAGGTTTTAGAAACGTTTTGAATGTGAGAGGGGAATGTGAGAGAGGAGTCGAGTGTGACCACTAGGAAACGTGCTTGGGCTACTGGGTGAATGATGGTACTTCCAACAGTAATGTAGAAGGAGGAAATATGGCCAGGTTTGGGGGAAGTATGAGGACCTCTGTTTTTGCCATGTTTAGTTTAAGTCGGTGGAGGGCCATCCAGGATGATATAGCCGACAGCATAAATTTGTAGTGAAGGAAGTCTGCGAGAATGTGAGATTTCCTCCAGAGGTGTTCAGATGAACGAGAGCAGGAACGCAGCAGGCGCGTGTGGGAATTTAGCCAGGGTCTGGGGTTCAAAGTGTCACTGCAACTTTAACAAAGTCTCATATATTCAGAAATATTCCCTAATTATTCAAACATTTTGGGGCTTATTCCAGATCTGCCGCAGCAGCTCATTGAACTCAATGTGGCATTTTCACTGAAAACAGTCTGATCAGTCCCTTCCCAGATACATAATTTGTCCCCAAGGCACCTTCAGTTAGATAGAGTCATTACTGAATATCCTATAAATTCATATTTAAATTGACATATCGATTGCTGTCTTGATTGCCATACATATTATATAATGCAGTGCTAAAAATTACTTAAAAAATGTTAGTGAACGTTTTCTGATTAATTCATCCACTGACCACTGATTTGCTAAAATAAAAAATGGAGCAGTTGGTAAAAGGAAAATCCTTTTCCACCCTTTCTTCTTAATTCCACGAGTATGTACATTAACAATTACAATATATTGTAGCTAAAACATAATGAGCAGATGTCATAAAAAAATTCTTGGATCAGCTTTGTATTGATATTATTTAGTGGATCTGACTTCTAATTACTGGGACTTTAGACGCAAAAATATATGAAAGTGCCCAACCTAATTAAAGAAGATAATTTCATTCATTTTAATTACATGCAAAGTACTATTGCATGAGATTTTTTTTTTCTTCAAAGTTCTCTCCAACATCTTTGTATCTGCATATGCCTAATGCTGTATAAGCAATGTCTGGAATCCTTGTGTGCATCAGCGAAGGTCAAGCTACAGTACTTGTTCTGTCAGATGGAACTGCAAGTACTGTAGCTATACAAATAGTCACTAGTTCAAGGTTGCATTTTAGTAATAGATTACAGTCTTTGCAATGAATAGCTACAGTAGATTTTTTTACACCACTTAAATTGACTACAGTGAAAAAACTGCTTTCAAAAATAAAGCTTTTCCTAAATCTCTGCACAAAATGAAGCCAAAACTTGGAGGCACGAGACATCTGTTTGTATGCATCCACGGATAAAAATACAATCTAACTAATTTACCCATGTCAACTAAATCTGCTTACTTATGGCAAATTCTAGTAACATGCAGATTAATTCACTTTTACAGGCATGTACCAAATGTTGTGTAGTGTGGAGTTTACTCAGAATTTTCACCTTATGTCAAAACTATGAAATCATTATAAAGGATTGGCCATGAGAGCATATATTGGAGTTGCAATAAAATTACATGTAACACCTATTTTTTGTTGTTTAAAAAATCCTATAACGTAACATGCATATCATACCAAATGTAAACCAAAAGGCATACGTGGATATTCACGAAGGTCAGATGTGGGGTGCTGCAACCCGATCCGGCGTTATCTTCCATTGACTTAAGAAGCGGATATTGTTGGAACAGGGGACAGTGCCCCATATCAGAAATTACTGAATCTACTCCTTAGAAAAATGCAGTAACAGTGTGTAAAATTCATTAATTTCTGCCACCTGGCTGATACTCAAAGAATTACACCCAAAGAAATTCGAAACCATTAAATTAAAACAGATCAACAGCGGTAAACCGCGGGTAAACCTGGCGGTGTGAATGTGGTGTGAACGTGGTGTGAATACCGCGTGGAATACAGCAGAGCACACGAAAACGTATTCGGGATTTTCTAAAATAATGGCCGCTGCATCTGTAGGTTTATTCACCTCCATTTGTGTGCTTTGCAGTGTGATTATTTTTTCCCATCCCTTTGTTTGGGGAATATTTTAATTCCTTCGAGGCTTTCTTTGAGGTTCCTGTGTATTTTTAAACTGTCATTTTTATATCTGGCTTTTCTTGTGATTTGTTTAATAAATTCATTTGCACTTTTCTTTTGATTATCTTAGTGCTTGTTTGGGGTTTTCTTTCTTTTTTGTGTTGTTCTACTATGGTTTGACGTACATTCAAAAAGCTTTCTAAAGTTTAGCAAGACTTCTAAGATAAATATTGTAATAGGTTCCTGTCATGGGAGACCAGGTATTTCCACCATTTTACTGGGATCATCCACTGAGCAAAACAAGATAGTAAAACAAATTGTAATTTATTCCATAGAAACAGACGTACACACAGTGAATTGCAAAATACAGAAGAAAAACACTAACTGGGTGTCTGGGCTACAAATCTAGACTTTCCTAGGTGAGATAAGAGGTCAAACAAAGTCTTGAGGTTGACTGGCACTTGTCCCGAAATGTCCTGGAACTAAAATTGACATGAAGTTCCTGACGCCACCGCTGTATCCGCTCTGGAGATGACGAAATCCCTTGACCGGGAGATAATACCAAACGTCCTGGTACTCTTTTCGGCTTGCAATCCCAGCCGTGATCGCTATGTTCTATTCTCAGAACTTGGCCCCGAAATTTCTGAAGCCGGCTCGCTGCTATTTCTCTCTGTGCATCTTTTGGTGATTTCAAATTTGAAGCTGCTGTCTTTGTGCTTAGAATCTGAGTGAATCTCTCGACTGTATTAGCTGCTGGCTTTCTTGTAGTATTTCAGCTTCATTCATGAAATACTCCAGCCAATCTGAGCGTGGGAAAAATCCTACCAGCCAATCAGAGAGTTGGCAGTCTATCCAAGCCAAGCAAGCACGGATTTGGATTCTGACAAGGGCATGCACCAACTTGGCACCTCTGCCATCTGTCAAAAGCCACCTGCAGATTTAGGCTCCTCAAAGTCTGGGCTGGGCAAATGGTAGTCTGATTACTTTCATTTATCCCAGGACATGAGTACTTAAGGCTAACTCCGCTGCCCAAATGGCTTCATATATTGATATCATAGGTATTACTGAAACATGGTGGGAGGAAACTCATGACGGGACCGTTAATAGAGAGGGTTATTCCCTTTTTTGGAAGGATCGAACAAATAGAAGGGGAGGTGGAGTATGTTTATATTTTTAACCCGGATCTAAAACCTATTATTAGGGATGAAGTTTATGAAGGAAATTATGAAAATGTAGAGACTTTGTGGATAGAAATTAGCAGTGGAGGTAAAAGTATAAAGAAAATATTTGTGGGAAATTGCTATAAACCACCAAATATCTGTGAGATTGAGGAAGCTAAAATACTTTTGCAAATGGAGAAGGCATCAAAACTGGGTCATAAAGAAAGAAATACAGTGCGCAGCTAATTAAACCTATATAACTATAATACTACAAACTACTATGAGTAAACTGTGAACATAATTCGGAATACACCTTAGTGAAAACCCTTAACCTTAGAGTGCGCAATAAAACATACAAGGGCTTATGCAGAGAGGTACTGCTTAAATTCGCCACAGGATTGGAATTTATTGTTGTGGTATGCAGGGAACTCCGGTAGCGCGGTGTGCAGGAAATGGCTAGTTAAGCGAGTTTCACTTGCCGTGAAACTCGCCATTCTGAGCCGCGCGGTATTAGCCCACAATACAGCCAACTTTAGTTGGTAGGGCAAAATTTCCACTAAACGCGCCATTTAGTAGCTCCGATTGGCGCGTTCATGCGCATCGGCGCTACTGGAATCCTGCGTGTTTTCGCATTGGCGAGATCACGCTTCTCGCAACACGTTTGCCGAATTTAAATTGTCCCGCCAAGTTCTCGCCACTATCTGTTTGAAAGCGGACAGTTTTGGCGCAAACCTGCCTAATTATACCTTACCGTACCTCTCTGCATAAGCCCCACAATATCTGTGATATCAATTGGCGGCTGCAGCTGTAGTTATTGAGGGTGGCTCAACACTCCGACAGCACTAAATAGACAAGAAACAAAAAAAACACAGCGCAAAACCGCATAGTGAAGTATATCAAAATATATAATTATATTAAAATGGTGAGTATTCAGCGTACATTAGGTAGAAGAAACAAGCGCATTGAGTGCATATCACAAAACAGGTTACCACACTGCAGCAGATGCCGTGATTCACTAGTAATCTTCGTTAGAAAGATTTGTGATGTCAGCCCCACGTTCCAGGTAGGTGGTATTGTAGGAACTGTTAATCCTATTGTCTCGACCCCATCAATGGAGGATTCCTCTCGGGGACACCTGTGTGTAGGAGCTCGAACTGCAGGATCACGTCGCCGCTGAGTGGCGTAACAGTCACATGGATGATAGTCTCTTCCACATATGTAGTGCGGGGAGTCACAAAACTGCTAGCTATATCAGCCACTTCACAAATAGCAGCAATGGGAGTTGGGCTATAATTCGTAGCAAGAGAAGGACTTATCCTACGTGTTTCGTAGCAGTCAGTGCTACTTCATCAGGGAATAATTCAGCAAAGGTTACCGGCAACATTAAGTACACCCCCCGCCTTCCGTATTGGTCTGCCACTAATGTATAAGAGCCAATCGGGTTGGTGTTGGCGGTAACCAATATAGGCTGAGAGCCTTTGCTAATAATAAACATGAATAAATGTTATTAAAGCAATACACATAAATTAAAATAGGGAAATAAAAAGCTTAGAAAAAAGAAAACAGTATTAGTATCAATACCTAATAAAGCCTAAAAAGCATCAAATAGAGAACTGAGATGTACTGTTTATGTCAAATCAATATAAAGCCCAGACATCTATGTCCTCATTTAACCCTTTGGGGGACATAGTGTCTAACTTATATATCCAAAAGGTTTCTTGAGCTGAGAGGGTTTTAATTCTATCACCCCTCCTCCTATCACAAGGTACGTGTTGAATACCGTTAAACGTCAAACAAGAGGGGTCTTTATTATGATGCAATAAAAAATGCCGTGACACACTGTGTTTTTCGAATCCACCACTGATGTTTCTGATGTGTTCCTGAATACGTGTCTTAAGGCAGCGCTTGGTCCTGCCAACGTACTGTAAACCACAGGTACATTCAAGTAGATAAACTATGAACGTAGAAAGTACATAATATGAAATCCTTTACTTTGAACACTTCTTTAGAGCTCCTAGAGACTACCTGTTTCCTGTCTGGATGAATGAATTTACAAATAGAGCATTTGCCACAAGCAAAATTACCACTAGGTTTACCACCTAACCAACTATTAGAAACTTCATTACATGTAACTTTTCCAACTCCTGTAAATAAATCTGGGTGACTTCACAAGCTGTGTGCCCAAGATAGCATCATTACACAGAATGCCCCAGTGTTTATTAATAATATTCTCAATGCTTTTATGTGCCGAATTAAAATTCATGATAAAAGCAACATTAATCTCCTCATTATTTGCGTGAGTTCTTTTTGAAAGTTATCAACTGAAAAGCCTCTCTCAATGAACATTGACATACGTTTATCGGCTTGTTGGTCGATATCACTGCAATTTCTCCTCAGTCTTGTAAACTGTCCCCCTGGAATAGTGCGTATCCAGGAGGTTTTATGGTTTTATGGTTGCTTGTAGCCATTAGGAGGTTGTTCATATCCACCTCTTTGAAATGTGTTTCGGTATTAATACCACCAGTGGCAGAAATAGTGAGATTTAGATCTAAAAACTCCACTGATGACATATCCGTTGCATGTGTGAAGGTTAGATTATATTCATTCTGATTAATGTATGACATAAATGATTTGGCAGACTCAAGGTCTCCATCCCATACGCACAGAATGTCATCAATGTAGCGACGCCATAATATTATATTCTCAGCAAAAGGGTTATTGGCCCAAATGTCATGGTCTTCCCAATCTCCCACATACAGGTTTGCGAAACTAGGGGCAAACCGTGTGCCCATTGCTGTTCCGCAAACCTGTATGTTGAAGTCGACAGGAACATAAAATAATTATGTCCCAGTATAAACTGGATAGACTCAATAATAAACTCTCTATTTAAATGATGTAGTAATGGATCTCTTAGGAGTACATGAATAATGGTTTAAATGCCTTTCCTATGAGGGATATGTTTGTATAGTGCTTTAATGTCGCAGGAAAGCCATCTATAGGTATTCTTCCATTTGGAGTTTCTAAATAATGTAAGGACAGCAGTGGAGTCTTTTAAATAAGAAGGTATATTAACTACATAGGGTTGGAGAAAAAAATCAATTACCTGTGATAAATTGGCAGTGAGTGATTAGATTCCTGACACAATGGTCTGCCAGGTGGATTAGTAACAGATTTGTGCATTTTTGGTAAGTGGTAAAAAACTGGAATTTTAGGAGAATAGAGAAAATTAAACTCAGTTGTCGTAATTACAGATTTCTTGACAGCATCATCCGATATTGCCTTTAATAGGCCCAAAACATATTTTGTGGGGTCTTTTTGAAGTTTAACATACATTAGAAGGAGGTGTCTTGGAGCAATCTATGGGCCTCATTCTCATAATCAATACGGTTCTGCAGAACAACTCCTCCTTTCTTGTCTGCTTGCCTGATTATTAAGTTGTTATTGTCTTTTAACATTATCCAGACATAGACTGGGGCAATGAGATTAGCATTACAACAAAAGAAAACAGGTTTTTGGGGTGCTTAAAGACAATTATATGACCCAAATTATTGAGGAACCAACAAGGAGAGGGGCAGTACTGTATTTGGTCATATCAAATAATGTAGAAGTAATAACAAATATTCTAGTCCTGGAACATTTGGGTAACAGTGATCATACTGTAACATGGTCTCATTTGAAATAAATGATCAAAAAACAGATTACTTGGGTTCAACAAAGACCTTAAACATTAGAAAGGCAGATTTTAATGAACTGAGGTCTAATCTACAAGTAATACACTAGGATGATGTTTTTGCAGGGAAAATGTAGAAGATAAATGGGCAGTCTTTAAAACATTGTTAGAAAAGCACACTTATCAGTGTATACCCTTGGGTAATAAGTATAAAAGAAATAGGTCAAAACCAATGTGGCTAAATAAACAGGTAGGGCAGGAAATGGACAAGAAGAGGAAGGCGTTTAGATTCTTTAAGTCAGATGGGACGGAGACATCATATCAGAATTATAAGGAATGTAACAAAAATTGCAAAAGGGCAATCAAATTAGCAAAAATGGATAATGAAAATAGGATTGCAGTAGAAAGTAAGGTCAACCCTAAAATGTTCTTTAAGAACCTTATTAACAAAATATTGAGAAAAGAAAATATAGGACCCTTTCAGTGTGAGATGCGTAGGCAGATTATTGGAGATAAGGAAAAAGCAGAGGTATTAAACAATTTTTTTGCCTCTGTGTTTACAAGGGAAGAATCAAGTTCAATAGTGGATCCGAAGGTGGAAGCCACAACCTCCATATTAATGAACAATTGGTTAACTGAGGAAGAAGTTCATAAGCGGCTTGAAAAAATAAATAAGGCACCTGCCACGATGGTATACATCCAAGAGTTCTCAAGGAGTTAAGCTCAGTAATAGCCAAACATTGTATTTAATAGTCAATGACTCTATTTCCACAGGCTCAGTACCACAAGATTGGCGTAAAGCAGATGTGGTGCTAATATTTTAAAAGGGAGCTAGATCACAACTGGGGAATTACAGACCTGTAAGCCTGACTTCAATAGTGGGGAAACTACTTGAAGGTTTAATACGGGCTAATATTCAGGAATACCTAATGAAAAACAAAATTCTTAGTAATAGTCAGCATGGATTTATGAAGGATATATCATGCCAAACTAACCGTATTTGATTCTTTGAGGAGATAAGTAGGAATTTATACCAGGGTAATGCAGTTGATGTGGTCTACGTAGATTTTGCAAAGGCTTTTGATACGGTTTCACACAAGAGGTGTTTGTACAAAATAAAGAAAATTGGACTCAGTAATAATATATGCACCTGGATTGAAAACTGGTTAAAGGATAGACAACAGAGGGTTGTCATAAATGGTACTTTTTCATGTTGGGCTAAAGTCGTGAGTGGAGTACCTCAGGGATCGGTACTGGGACCCCTGCTTTTTAACTTGTTTATTAATGACCTTGAGGTTGGCATCGAGAGCAAAGTCTCCATCTTTGCTGATGATACTAAATTGTGTAAGGTAATAGAATCAGAGCAGGATGTAATTTCTCTTCAAAAGGACTTGGAGAGACTGGCAATGTGGGCAGGTAAATGGCAGATGAGGTTTAATAAAGTTAAATCTAAGGTTATGCATTTGGGAAGATATATCCAAATACGGATACAGAGGGTCCCTGGTTTTGGCGCACTGCAGACCTTTATTTTATAATGCAGTCAGAGGTAGCAAACAAATTATATAGATAAAATCAATTTTATTAACATAGTAGGTATATTTAAAAAATAGACATATAGCCAAGTGAGGGTATATGTCTATATGTTGAAGTCTTTCAGTTATTACATTCACATACTCTTGGAATGTACGTAGCAAGTTGTTTATAGCGATAAGTACCAGTGTAGAAGATGGTCCAACGCTGTATTTTGAGCTGCCTATCTCAGATGAGTATGTGTAGGCTCTACTGTTTTAGTAGGGATTTTATGTCCTGTATCAGGCTGCGAGTGGTGGATGTTAGCAAGTTCTGGTTAGGAGATATAAGCGGACAGGTAAGGATGTAGATCCTGAGTGTCTGGTGACTCTCTCTAATCTAGTATAGTTGGTATATAGTTTAATGTTAACAAGTCCTGGCTAGGAGATACAAGCGGACAGGTAGGGATGTAGATCCTGAATGCATGGTGGCTCTCTCTAATCTAGTATAATAATAGGAGAGTGTTATAGGTCATCGTGATATCCCTGATGCGTGTATTCTCTATCAGGTTTTACTGCGCATGCATCATTTGTCCTTTGTAGATATCGTATTGTTGTGACCAGGGGAAGAGGCAGGGAAACCACGGGGTAAGTATATCTGGATCACTAAGTAGATAGATTGTTATTGCTAGATTAGCGTAAGGCTAGGAGTCACAAATTTACTTTGTTTATATAGTAGCTCCGTTACAATGTCCGACTGCGCATGCGTTGCGCTCGATGTAAATCTCCCGTTTCAATTCTGTCAGACAGAGGGATGGAAGTTTAAAGGGATCAATTTGCCATAATGTCTCTATAACCTCTCCGTCTAGAGTGTCAATATTTTTATTGAAAAGGATGTTTGTAGCGTGGGATTGCTGTATCTATATATCGAGCCTCAATAGATATCCCCCATGTAATACTCGCTTCCGTGGTTATTATAGTGTAAGCATTCAGCTTGATGTATAGACCTGGAGGCGATGTGCCTCAAGCCTAGGGGGTATTACCCTGTGCTGATCTCCTAAGTTGTATATATAGACAGTTCTCCCATGCAGTCTTGTGTTTCCAGACCACTCTCTGCGCAACTCTGCATAAACTTTATGAGGATATTGGTACCATATTACAAATATAGAACGCTCCTGGTTAGGAGATACAAGCAGACAGGTAAGGATGTAGATCCTGAATGCGTGGTGACTCTCTCTAGTCTAGTATAATGATAGGAAGGGTGTTATAAGTCATCGTAGTGTCCCTGATGCGTGTACTATCTAACAGGTTTTGCTGCGCATGCGTCACTTTTCCTTCGTAGGTATCGTGTTATTGTGACCAGGGGGAGAGGCAGGAAAATCACGGGGTAAGTATATCAGGATCGCTAAATATATAATTTGTTTGTGCTTGGTTAGTGTAAGGCTAGGAGTCAAAGATTCACTTTGTTTATATATTAGCTCAGTTAGCATGTCCGACTGCGCATGCGTTGCGCTCGATGCAAATCTCCCATTTTAAAACGCGATCCTGATATACTTACCCCGACATTATGGAACTAGAGAGAGTGCAGAGAACAGCCACCAAATTAATAAAGGGGATGGACAATCTAATTTATGAGGAGAGGCTAGCTAAATTAGATTTATTTACATTAGAAAAGAGGCGTCTAAGAGGGGATATGAAGACTATATACAAATATATTTGAGGACAGAACAAGCAGCTTTCAAAAGAACTATTCATCCCAAGGGCAGTACAAAGTACTTGGGGGCGTCCCTTTAGGTTGGAGCAAAGGAGATTTCACCATCAACAAATGAAAGGGTTCTTTACAGTAAGGGCAGTTAAAATGTGGAATTCATTACCCATGGAGACTGTGATGGCAGATACAATAGATTTGTTCAAAAAAAGGTTGGACATCTTTTTAGATAGGAAAGGTATACAGGGATATACCAAATAAGTATACTTACATGGGAAGGATGTTGATCCAGGGATTAATCCGATTGCTAACTCTTGGAGTAAGGAAGGAATTTATTTTTCCCCTTATGAGATGATATGACTGGGGTTTTTTGTTTGCCTTCCTCTGGATCAATAAGTAAGTATAGATATAGGATAACGTGTCTGTTGTCTAAATTTAGCATAGGTTGAACTTGATGGACGTACATCTTTTTTCAACCTCATCTGCTATGTATGTAACTATGTAACTACTATTTACTAGACAAGGGCGGTATGCAATTAATATTCTATATTCATTTATTGATGGCAATCAAAGAGTTGAAACAATAACTGAGTTTGAAATCAAACAGTATTACATTTATACAAATTGTATGACTAACTGTGCAAACATTTGTGGATGTGTTGTGTAATATAATACATGCTGTGGTTATATTCATAATCTCCTCAAGTGTGTCTCTTTCTTTATTAAGTGTTGAAAACAACCAAGTGAAATGTTACAGTGTCAAAACCCATAATTAAAAAATGGTGTTACCCCTTCTATAGTTCTAGTTTGGATATGCAATTAGCACATGCAGTAACCAGATTTCATTAGATTATTTTGAAAGCAGACGAGATGAAAACATAAATATGAGTTAGGATAAATCAATTAAGGAAAAATATTGAATTTACTCCAAACATTTAATCTATGCAGTGTTTCAATTAATTGTAAATCATTGTCGCTGAAGACTACTGCATTGCACATTTTATTTAACTCCCTCAAATGCTCTTATTTCTTTGAGATTTTCATATTCTGCATATACATAAAGTCAATGTTGTGTGTCTTGATCTTCCAAAGTGGAAATAAAGGTCAAGCTTTTCAATTTCAGGGTTCTCAGGGGATACCTTAGTGTGTAACACCTGGCTGGTTCCAAAATGAAAGTCCTTTTATCACATAGGTTAGAAAAGGCCTGATATATAATTTTAGGATTTGAATAATCTTCAAATACAAATAGATCTACTTTGGTAAATACAGCAGTGTTAACAGCATTTTTTGGAAGACATTTTTATACTATGCAATGTAGCTTAATAATCAATATGAGGAGACATAGCCATCTCGTCAAACTTTCAGAATTGCACTACTTTTGCTGTTTGGAAATGAAAAATCATTCAGTTTATAAAAAAAACTGTTTTATGAGAACATAATTCGTCTTTTTCCTTGGGTGTTTAGTTACTGATTAGAGATGTGCGAATGTCTTTAAATTTGATTGGACACTGTTTGGAATTTTTCTTTTAAGTTTACATTGCTCAGAAGTTTCTTAATTTTGCAACTTTTCACTAGAATTTAGTGAAAATGGAAGTTGGTGACAGCATATTAAGGGTCACATGACCTTGCAGATTGACTTGTAATGCTTGGTCAAAAAAAATTGCCAATTTTTTTTGCACATCACTATATCTGATGCTTGTCTCTCACTTCTTTTTCATACACCATCTGTCCTTTTCATTTTCTTCTTTAAATCCATTAGTACTGTATACTTCTCTAAATCCGTTCAACCCTTAGCTTCAATCCACACTTATCTTGTTCTACCTTATTCTCACTCCACAATCCCCAAACAAAATCCTTTATTAACCTCTTTATTCCCTTTTCTTGTGTAGCAGGTCCCTTCTGGCTCCCTGGTCGGTCCGGTCCCCATTCCTTACCCTCGCTTCGGTGGGGGCTGCTGCTGTGGTGGCGAGTGTGTCACCTGGGGCTCCCGGCGGAGTCGGAGGCAGGGCGCCGCCATCTTTACTGTGTCCACGCATGCGCGGAGGCTCGCACATGCGCAGAAGCAACACAGCGACCATCTTGCAGTTGGCGATAGACTCGCACATGCACAGACGTGATGCAGCGGCCATTACTGTGAGGGAGAAGTGGCAGCAGAGGCGCTCCGTAGTGCAGGTCCAGCCCCAGTTTGCGCATGCGCAGTTAGGGCGATGTGCAGATCGCGCACGCGGCCCCAATGCAAAAGAAGTCTGCAAGGGACTACAAGTCCCAGAATGCTTAGGGGCATACAGGTTACCTGACGCCAGGGAGCCAATAGGGCTACAGTATTCCCCGAGAGGGAAGGATATATTTGTGCGCTCAGAGAGAGGAAGTTAGTTGGAGCTGGGACACAGACAGGGGAGGGTGGGTATGTGCGGGGAGCAAGTGGCTCCTGCACAAGGCCAGACAACCCCCTTAGGCCCCAGCTAGGCACAACTCACCTCAGCTTGTGGTTGTTACAGGGACTCCCCTTAGGATAGGGACAGGATCTTGTATAACCTAGACAAGTGAGGGTCCAGCCAGGAAGCGTGGATATCCTGGCCTTGTTGTTGAAGGTGAATTATCCTCTGCAGTAGAAGAGGCAGAGACTGTCCAAAGGTGGATCAATCCATGCGAGAGCCACCCACCGTTGAGGCAAAAGAGGCAGAGGCGTGTTGGATCATCTTCTGGCGCAAGGGATTCCAAGCAAGTATCTGCGCGTCCAGGTGTGGACATACCCGGCAGGTACCATCATCTCTACATGTGCACTAACTAGTATACCTTATCTAGTATGGCGCTGATCACACCTAAGGGTGGGGTTGTGGGTCTTTTGAGGAATTCTTGGGACTCCGGGTACACAGTGTTGGGTGGGAATAAGGTGTGGGGTACAAGGTCCTGCGAGGTGACCGGGTAGTTGTAGCATTAGTGTTACAGAGTGATACCGTTGTTGATGTAATTGTTCTGTTGTTCTGGATATATAGTAAACTGTTTTATAAATACTCCGGTGTATTGGTTACTGTATGTGGATCCTGTGTTAGGGGTCATTCTACGCTTAGAATCCTACACAGGTGGAGGCGCTGTACATTGCGAGTATTGTTCCAGAGGACACACCCCAGGCTCTCACTGGCAGAGGTTCAGGCCTCCTGTGAACCTGACAGGTAAAGCACCACACCTGGTAATACATGTAGATTCCCCTCACATGCACACTATCTGTGATTGGTGAGGGAGTGGGGGGAACTGTGTTGCACTTGTTTTACTTTCCTAGCACTATCTTAATTTATACATAGTTTATCTTGTCATGCAGCTTCTCTTCTCCTTCAATCTTAGTCTACAGTACCTCTAATCTCCTTTTTTTTAATGTATTTTGGCTCTTTCTTCCCTGTTTTTGTGAACAATGAAGTGAACATTAAATTCTTCAACAAACATGCAGCCAGTGCCCCAAAAATATAGTGCTTTATTAGACATACCTAAATAATATTTCACTGACATTGGCATACTTCATTTTTAATTGATAATTCATGGGCGTGGCAAATAATAATATTCAGCACTTCCCCCCCTTTGTAGCCCTCACTACTATGCCAGGGAGGTACTGGATTTATCTGAAATTCATCCCCTTTGTAGCTCTCACTCTTACACTGGGGAGGTACTTGGCTTGTAACCACAGCAAGTGTTAAACTGGCAGTCTTTTGCATAGAGTTAATGATACCCCATGTTAAATGGACCTCTCTGGAATACACTTCAGGGTGCTGAATTAGGAACCTGCTACTGCGTACCGCATATATCTTCCAATTAGATTGTAAGCTTTTCGGAGCAGGGACTTCTTTACCTAATTGTTATTTTTATATCTGAAGCACTTATTCCCAAGATCTGTTATTTGTTATATTTGTTATTTATATAATTGTCACGTGATGTCATGTGAAGCACTATGTACATTCATGGCGCTATATAAATAAAGACATACATACATACATACATAACTATCTGATCAGGATTGAACTAGGAAACTTCCAGTTGGGATGATCCAAACATACTCCGGAGTTACTAACAATGAGAACTCCTTACTAAAAGCATGCTTCCTCCCGTTCAATAGTGAGAACAATTTTGAACCCATAATACTGGCGCTTACTTAACATCTTCCTTAACTGAAAACAACAAAAGGTGAGAGGACACATCTTAGTTCATGAATCTAAATTTATAAGACAGAGACAGCAATCTATCCCAGTTTGATATACAGTAACACTCTTATAGAGGAATATCCAAATTCACTCCAAACAGTACACATGAATATGATGAAAAAGTTGCCTTTATTGTTTAAAGAAACACACCATACAGCAAAATTGACTGTGCATGCCTGTACACAGTCTTTCATCAGGTAGGTGTGACATGCAATTGAAAAACAGTGCAGTTTATTTACCCCTCTTCCACAATTCCAGGATCTACAGGAAATGACATCATTTGATTTCCAGAGTATTGCAGTGTCCTGTTGCTAAGAAACACTTGAGCACGGCAACAACTCCTCTGTTAATGGTACTTTTTCATATTCCCAAAGGGTCCCATGTCAAGGGAATGAGTGCAAAGAGCTAAACCTTAATCCATATGTGAATGGTCATAAGAAAGACCTTGTCAAAAAGTGATTAACAAGTTCACAGATCATATAAGGATCATAATTTACAGTATAACCATTTATTTAATACCACCATACTGTTAAGATACATAAAATGACAACACATCAGAAAACCAATAACACTAATACTACTAATAATGTGCAACACTTAATGAAATTATATCCCATATTCCACTAAATGGACATCTAGACATTCATTTCTCATATAAATTGTTCACATAAATTGTTCAATATTCGACCAAAGCTGAAGTAGTGAAATATATATATATGTGTGTGTGGTGTGCAGGGGGGGAAACTGATGTGAGGTGCAGGGGGGAGAGACTGATGTGAGGTGCAGGGGGGGAGAGGGAGAGGGATGTGTGGTGCAGGCGGGAGTGATGTGATTGAGGAATTAGTTCCCACGATCTGATTGACTGAAATACCACATGACATCTTGGATTTAGTGACATCATTTTAAAGGGAAAAATACGGTTAGGTCCGGAAATAATTGGACACTGACACAATTTTCATAATTTTGGCTCTGTACGCCACCCCAATGGATTTGAAATGAAACAACTGAGATGCAATAGAAGTGCAGACTTTCAGCTTTAATTCAAGGGGTTGAACAAAAATATCGTATGAAACGTTTAGGAATTGCAACCATTTTCATACACAGTCCCCTTATTTCAGGGGCTCAAATGTAATTGGACAAATTAACACAATCATAAATAAAATGTTCATTTTTAATACTTTGTCGAGAATCCTTTGCAGGCAGTGACTGCTTGAACTCTGGAATGCATGGACATCACCAAACACTGGGTTTCCTCCTTTGTGATGCTTTGCCAGGCCTTTACTGCAGCTGTCTTCAGTTGTTGTTTGTTCGTGGGTCTTTCTGCCTTAAGTTTTGTCTTCAGCAAGTGAAATGCATGCTCGATCGGGTTGAGATGAGGTGATTGACTCGGCCGTTGCAGAATATTCCACTTCTTTGTCTTAAAAAACTCCTGGGTTGCTTTCGCAGTATGTTTTGGGTCATTGTCCATCTGTAAAGTGAAGCACCGTCCAATCAACTTCGCTGAATTTGGCTGAATCTGAGCAGACAATATATCCCTTTACACTTCAGAATTCACCTGACTGCTTCTGTCTTCTGTCACATCATCAATAAACACTAGTAACCCTGTGCCATTGTAAGCCATACATGGCCATGCCATCACACTGCCTCCACCGTGTTTTACAGATGATGTGGTATGCTTCATATCATGAGCTGTTCCAAGCCTTCTCCATACTTTTTTCTTCCCATCTTTCTGGTACAGGCTTTTCTTAGTTTTATCTGTCCAAAGAATGCTGTTCCAGAACTGGGCTGGCTTTTTTAGATATTGTTTGGCAAAATCTAATCTGACCTTTCTATTCTTGAAGCTCACCTAAACCGCCGCCCCTCAAACCCTCCAGCATGAGCGGCATGCTGCCTCACCTCAACCAGCTGCCCCTCACACCCTCCAGTAGACCTTTTTATACTGGGGATTGCCCTGATTCGACATGGCTTTGGTAGGATCATGCAGGCTTATACGCATATGTGAACCAAAACGATGCTTGTGATCCCCTGCTGCAGATAAGAACCCCTGAGGAAGAAAGCAGCACGCTTTCGAAACGCGTAGGGTGGCTTTTAAGACTTCTACTGCGGCATCAGGTTTATTCCCACTTTCCCGAGCGGATCCAGTGACGAATCAGCTGTTACAAGCCGACGCTCATTGATTTACATCAAGCAAATCTGCTGTGGTCAATCTGATCCTATCTGCACGTCCTTCACTGAGTGTCGAGAGAGGCTACACGCACACACTCTCCATCTACAGACCTGACCGGGTGCAGTAGCTGTTTGAGCAGCAGAGAGGGGATACTCTCTAATTTATCCACCGCCTGTATACATCTTCTGTCCGGTGAGTGGGCAGTTCACCCGTTACAGCAGTGTGTCTATCCGACATTTCCATTGTCCTTAAACCACATACTTTTTATTTTTCATATGTCCATTGTTTTAATATATGTTTTATTAAATGTTTTTTAATTATTCTTTCACCTCTTGATCTCAGCTACTAGTCATTAGTCATATATGTTGTGTGTATTACATGTTGTTTGTCTCTATACCATACAGTATTACGCTATGTATTGTGTTTTTATCTCTCTTTAAGCACAACCCTTTCGTCTGGAGCCTATCCCTAGCATTCCAACTGGTTTGATATATATCCTTTTACCATCAGGCGCCTCTATAATACGCATTCCTTTTTTTCTCTGTTACCATCCTGACCAGGGGGTCAGTTGTTGTATTTCAGGCAGCCCCTTCTATGTGGAAAATATCCACATTTAAGGTTTCACATTGTGTTTTTGCTTTATTCATCTAGTCAGCGCTACCTGTTCTGTTTTTTAAATGTATCGGAGGATGCCATCAACATTGTATCCCTTTATAGTGTAATCCCATGGCTGTGTCGCTGTCCGTCATTAACAATTGCGGTATAGGATATACTTGGGGTTATTCAGCTCTATTGGGTAAAATAAAAATGTGTCTGTTGGTATCTCGTGAGGAGTGTGAATCCCATAAATGCCTCTTTAAATCTCCCTATACCCCCTTTTGACTCTGCACCTGAGTTGGCACATATCTATGTATATGATTACATTTCCTTTAGGCTAGGATTATGTACAGATCCGTCTCCTTCCTTTGATCTGTGGCCCTAACTTTCCCTCTTTTATAGGTTATGTCTATCTACACACCGTTGATGTTTATGGTGATACCTGTGTCTCTGCCTTTGAATGTCAGTTTAATTATGTCAGTTATCCTCTCTTTGTAATAGACACATGTAGTTTCTATGGTGCTGTATAGAGTTTACAATTTGGTTTTATATGGACTGTTGGGATTAACACTCTTTTTTTATATCTATGATGCTGACAGAGTGAAGCAAGTACTCTGTGCTGACCCTACTACTTGAATCATCTGGCTATTCCATATAGAATCAATGCGATCGTGCCCTGGGAAGTACTTGTGTCTATAGCAATGGAGGGCGTGTGTCACTGCCATCATTGACACCCTTGATCCAGCCCCCAGAAAGATCTAAGCCTATTGTATGAAAAAAAGATGATGTCATGGAATGAGGGGCTATATCACAGCTCACCGGCACTCTCTTGGAAAGCAGCATTCAAGCCAGATGTGTGGGGAACACCATTGTTCTTGATATCTTCTGCTTGTAGCATTAACAATAAGCCTAAGTATCAGCACAAACTCTTTTGACACACCGGGTGGGACTTTGTTTGATTATTTTTTAAGTGATACTTCTTTGCTGGGACCAAATCTCCTTTCTAGGAGATAGAAGTAGGTTATGGAAGTGACGGCAGTGCTGGCAGATGAGGCCCTTGGGCCGCACATGCGCAGAAGTGGCACTCACAAAACTTACCACACCAACAGTTTGGTCATCCGCAGCAACCAGCACATGCTCTGAGGCCGGCGAATGTGCTCAGCAGGAGGAGAGTGGTGACGCCTGTGCATGCGCAGAGGCGGGCAGTTCATCTGGCACATGCGTGCAGGTGCTCATGTACCTCTTACGTGCCCGGCGCATGCGCAGCAGGAAGCAGCCCAGGCATGGGCAGAGCCACCCCTAACCACCGGCAAATGCGCAGATGCGCACAGTGAAGGTTGTGCATGCGCAGAGAGGCTACTTAGGCTACACATACATACACACACTCTGGCTAGACACATTGGCTACACACACCACTCTGGCTACACACACCACTCTGGCTACACACACCACTCTGGCTACACACATGCACTGGCTACACACACACACACACACACACATACAAACACCAATACACTTTGGCTACACACACACCCACACATATGGCTATGTGTCACATCTTAGGTGTCACATTTAAATTGTCTGCACAGTTAATTTTGGAGTTATCATCTCTGGAAGTTTTCTTTCTATATCTTTAATCATGAGTGCATTTTGAATATCTGGATTAACATTCTGATTCATTTCAGGTATGTTTCTGTGATCTAAATTCTCCTATCAATGAATTGCAGCAGAATTTAAAATATAATTAACTATTTCGGTGTGTTTCTGTGAGTTGATTATGCAAACCCCTCCCTTAATTGTTAGTCAAATGCACGTGATCAGAGTACTTAAGACTGTCTATCTTGTCAGTGAGCAATATGCAGCACAGGCTTTGACTTGCTGAATGTCGCGTGATGAGGTGAGTGTGTGAGTGTGTGAGTGTGTAAGTGTGTAAGTGTGTGAAGGACAGAGAGACATGGAGAGGTGGGAGACATATTGGGGGTAGGGGAAGAAAAAGAGAGTCATGGAGTGGTGGGAGACATATTGGGGGAGGGGGAGAGAAAGAGAGACATGGAGAGGTGGGAGACATATTGGGGGGAGGGGGAGAGAAAGAGAGACATGGAGAGGTGAGAGACATATTAGGGGAGGGGTAGAGAAAGAGAGACATGGAGAGGTGGGAGACATATTGGGGGGAGGGGGAGAGTAAGAGAGACATGGAGAGGTGGGAGACATATTGGGGGGAGGGGGAGAGAAAGAGAGACATGGAGAGGTGGGAGACATATTGTAATTACTGTGCAGTATTTAGGACAGTACAGCTAAAGTGTTGTACAGTACTGTACTTTAGTTAAGTGTGGTTTGCCTGTACAGTCCCTGTACAATTCTTCCTTATCATTACAGAGTGTATCCTATGATAAGGGAGGCCAACAAGATAAAGAGTGGACCTAGCACAGGCATGGATCGAAAGTGGCAAAACTTTTCCGGATGTCATCTTTTCTGATGAGACAATGGTAGCTCTTGAGAGATTTACCACTTTTGTATTCTGCAAAAAAGGACGGCTATCTCTGAAGCCGCGGCCCAAGCACCCACTGAAGATGCATATGTGGGGTACGATCTCTAGACATGGACCAGGGTGCATAATCATCTTTGAGGGTAAAATAATGCACATAGTCACATGCTGTAGCCTTTTGCACTCTACAACGGTAGTATATTCTGTACCCTACTGTTCATCTTTTCATAATTTATTTTCTCTTGTTCCAGGAATCATAGACAAAGTATTTGATCATGAGCAAATTGTCACCCAGATTGCTCAATATATTAGACATGATTTCCCATCTGGTGGTCACTTTTTTATTCCAGGACATTGACCCTAAACTTACCGCCTCTTTTGCCTATATTCTTTCCAGCAGGATCAACTTGGTTAAAACGCCACCGGAGTAAGTATTTAAGTGTACAGTAACTGTTTCTCATTGTTTAAAATAGTTTTTATCTGATCAACTAATTCACCATTTTCCCACCTCCCATTCCAGATCACCAAATTTGAACCAAATAGAATTGGTCTGCATGCGATGAAGGATAATATAAGAAAGGTTGTTAAGCCATCCAACAAAGAGGAATTAAGAAAAGGAATACTGAGTTTCTGGAACGACATACTCACCGTACAAAAATGCAACAATTATATTGACATATTAGCTGCGTTTTGCACGTACTTTTAGAGCGTAATGGGCAGGCCACAGGAATTTAGTAAGGTACTGTTCTGTACTTTAGCAAGGTAAGTACAGGTCCAGTAAGTATGGTACTGACAATAACCTGTTTCAATGTTAGCCTTATATTAAAGGTACTGTAATTGAACATTAACCATTTTATATCTGCGCTTTCTCTCCACTTTCTACAGAATATATTATATACAGTACGTTCATTATTTGTATTAGACGTGTGTATTATCTATTATTTCTAAAAATTAATTATAGTTTACAGGTATGGTTAGTTTTAGTTTATTCGTTTTGTGTGCCTGACAATAGTGTCACAGAGTCAATGCCTTCAATTCCCTAATCCTGCAGCTATTATTTTTATCTTTCACAGGCGATGAAGCACTACTGGAAGGGGGGAAAAGTCCAAGTTTATTGTACTGTGTGCATAATAACAGTCAATAGTTTGTCCTAATCCCCCCTTCTCTAAATGACAAAAGAAATCCAGGCTCTTTTATGCCGAGTGATGTGAATCAGCTAAACCTCATGGCCGGAGGATGTGTGGAGATCAAGTATTGCACATTAGAATGCATTTTTCCTTGCCTTTCGGAGGGTGAGGGGGTGGGGAAAGATGCAGTGAAGTTAAGCCATCTTTGGCTAAAGCTGTGATGAGTGCGCAGCTGGATTATAGTACAATGAAAATCATTTGAACTGTTTTAAAATGTAATAAAAGTTAAAACTCCCCTGAGAACATGTTTCTGTGTGTGTGATATTTTCATAAACAGTATGAAAAGCTGACCAAACCTACTCAAATTTGAAGGTTTTGAATAGTATTCCCCCTCCTTAAATAAAGTGTATTATACATCCTAAAAAAATAAAAAGGAAGTGATTTTATGAATGTAAAAATTGATAAAATATTTAAAAAAAGAATCACATTATGTTTTCTTAAAATCACTAATTTATTAAGCTCTTGTCGAGAAATAAGATTTTTTTTAAAAAAAGATGCCCCCCACCCCTTTTTTTCTGACTTGCAATTAACATTGGCAGTGAAGTCATTTTTGAGAAATCACAATGCAGGACTTTATTATCTAGTAATAAATATATATTTGTGGGGTTTCTTATCTGAATTACAGCTGCAGAGGACATTATTAGAACACTTTACATGTTGTGTACAACGGAATACCGATGTCATGACTGTGGCAGGAGAGGGTTAACCAGGCCAATAATAAAGGTACAGCGCAAAAAAACGAATATCAGCTCCAGAAGCAAAAAGGTAAGTGAAATCAAATAACAGTCTTTTAAATTGATAATAGCAATATCCGGTACATATAAGTATAGATGCAGGGAGAAGGGAGAAAAACCAAGGGGTTAAACAAGGTATAAGAAGCATGGTACTTACAGAGAGGTT
This sequence comes from Ascaphus truei, assembly GCF_040206685.1. Taxonomy (NCBI): domain Eukaryota; kingdom Metazoa; phylum Chordata; class Amphibia; order Anura; family Ascaphidae; genus Ascaphus; species Ascaphus truei. The sequence continues at coordinate 166,909,041 of NC_134487.1, read as the reverse complement.
GTGTGACCTCCTGAGAAGCTTCACCTTACCCTCGTCTCCTTCCAAATGAAGGGGTGTAGAGCCGCACGCTCACAAGGTGTCACCACTAATCCATTCCTCCCGCAACAATGGTGAAACCAGTGGTGTCCTCCGATCCAGGCAGCAACAGAAACAAAAAATGATCGAGTGGACAACCGCTTGCTATGAAAAGAAGTTGGGAACTCACCAGAATTGAAGCTTAAAAATGTCTTTAATGAAAACTACATAAAATGATAAAACTCCTCCTCCCACATGTTTCACGCCCACTATGGCACTTTGCTATAGCTTTTCATAGCAAGCGGTAGTCCACTCGATCATTTTTTGTTTCAATAATTAAGGTATTATGCCCGGTTGGTTTACCCTGAGCCCTGTTGGGAGTGAATGGGGTTAAAATGCATTGTCCCACATAACACCATGTTTTCCCCTACCGTCCTTTATTGTCCCTGTTTTGCAGCTTAGCAGCTAGCTGCAGTTAAATGAATAAATGAGAAATGTGCTAACTGTATTTGCGACTCACCACTAGGACGTCCTGCTTCAGCACAGAGCAGGACTGGTAAAAATGAGGCACAGAGTTTCCTAGTATAGAGGAAGTTTGTTTTATTAACATGGGGACACAAGAGGTTAATGAATCCTCACACTCTGAATCCAGGATAGGGGTTCAGGGGGAAAATCATATCTTGTGTTAAAGGTATGGATTATGGTAGCTCCCACTCCGATAAAGCGGAGAGTTTATTGGGGGGTAAGGAAAATGATTAATTCATGTTAGAATAAAACTGTGTAAGTTAGGTTTTAAAGTATAGCTAACTTTAGTTAGCAGCATCCTAGAAAGGTGATATTTGGTGTGGGCATTACAGAGGTACGAACAACTAAAGGAGTTATGTTTTTGAGCATTAATGTTCACCCCCAGTATTAAATGAATGTCCGCTATAATTTTGGTATTTTAAAGTTATAAGAGTAAGGAAATGAACATTATAGACAGGAGATGACACTTGGAGTGTGTAATCCTGGGCTTTGAAATGCTTAGCAGAAAGCCTCTGAGCTTCAAAGAAATAGAGGTGTGAACATTTGTTCAGCGGGGGGCTTATGGCTAATGTGTGCCAGGAGTTATGAACTGGCAAACTGTGTGAGTGGCCACGGATAAAATTCCCATGCAGTGATTCGCTGCAGACTGACAGGATGGACTTTTGGGAGTTTTTAAAAGATCATGCCATTCGTCGGAAAATCAGTTCCATCTGAAGATTTCATCGATTCACCAAGTTCCATCGTCAGCAGTACCGGAGTGTGAGGGGTTAATTATATCGTAACCAAGGATTGCGCCCCTCTTCTGGAATTCGTTAGAGCTAAGGGTTCCCGAATGAACCCTGTAATGACTGAATTAAATGTTTCCTTTTGGCAGAGATATAGGGGTGGCAACTTGTGCCCCTAGCCAGGAACTGTTACACGGATCGATTTGCGCACCCACTTGCATACGTGTAGAGGTGCCCAGAGACTTTGTTTCATTCCAAGGACATTTGATTTTGTTCCCTGTATCCCGTAAGTGTTTTATTAAGTGTAATTGTGCAAGATTTGTCTGTTTGTCTAAAAATAAATAAATTACAATTTATTTGTCTCATCTTGTGTGCTCAGTCCAGAATCAAGATATTAATTTGTGTATAAGCCTTGGTCTTCCGTGACAATGACACGGGATGTCTTCCAACCTTTCCGCCTTAAGACTCGAGTACAGCGAGTGCATAAAATGGCATTTTAGAGTTCTGTTTTTTAAACACCTTAAATTGACACAGTAGCACAGTAGCACAGTACTGTACACATTGCAATTCATTCATTTCATTGCACCCAAAGAAACAGAATCCTTGAAATTCAACAAAGCAATTGCGATAAGTGCGGGTGCCTGGAGCGATTGGCTGCGTTCATGCTGCATGGACTATAGCAGAGCACACGAAATCGGCACCGTGATTTGTTTGAATAACGGCAGCTGTAATTACACATGGAAAGTCTAATTACTATATACTTCAAAATACAACGTCATTGCTAAAAGAAAAGAGTAACATAAAGTAGTGTTTTGCATTAACAGGAAGTGTAATACTGTAAAAACAAAAAACATCTTGTTATGAAATTTTAGTGCAGGCTATGACATGTGCAGTAATTTAATCGATCACTTATTGTACAGTACTACAATGCATACTGTAGTGTGTTGTCAAAAATATTAGTGTGGCAAAGTTTTAAAAGCTTGAAGCTGGTAATACTGACGAACTGTATAAAATTAAAAAAGACATCGTTTTAAAAAGCGACATTAGAGTTCCATCAAACTTTATCCTTTTCTTTTGCTGCTCGATTTCAAAGTTTATTTTCTGGAACAAAAAATGGTGCTATTATTTCTGGTACTGCGCATGCGTCAACTTGTGCTTTATGGTGCATGTCTAAAATCATACTGTAAACTACTGTAGTGTCATTGGGAATTAATGCTAATACTGTATAGTGTAACACTGTACAGTACAGTACATTATATTTACAATCACTATAATCTTTGCCAACCGGGTTTAGATGAGCCAATGTCAGAGGTGTATTATAGAGGAGCTGGGGTCACTCATGTCATCTGCATTATAGTTTACAGGTGACTGCTGGTAATCAGATGGGTCCAGGTAGCAATGATTGTAATCAGGCGTGCCAAGGTAGCAATGATTGTAATCAGGTGTGGCCAGGTAGCAATGATTGTAATCAGACGGGGTCAGGTGGAAATGATTGTAATCAGGCGGGTTCACTATGTTTTTAGTGACGGTCGGCCAGCTATTGCAATCGTATTGGCAAGCCGGGGTGTATTGTGCATAGAAGCTGGGGTCACTCATGTCGTCTGCATTAAAGTTGACAGGGACAGGTAGCAATCATTGTTGACAGGTGGGGTCAGGAAGCAATGATTGTAATAAGGAGGGTTCACTATGTTTCCAGTGATGTCAGTGACGATTGGTCCGTTATTGCAATCATTGGCAAACCAGGGTTGGTACATTGCAGGGACAGGAAATACGAATCTTAAATGGATTAAACCCGACCTTTCTACTTTTAAAGTTGCCATTAGCAAACATATCGGCAAAACCTGGGAGCACAGACCAATAACCCCTACTATCTCCCTCAGGAGGTGCAGTGCGAATAAAACAATCCTCATTAGTAAAAGTTTGCCTTATCGAATGCTTCCACCCACAATGGTTGGATGAAAATTTGAAATAATCATAGTTCTCAATGAATATGATAATATATCTCTGCTAAAGTCGCCTTCTTATCTGTTCCAGCATTAATTGCAGAAAATATAAGATTTGCTTAACTGACGTTCGGTTTTGAATAAAGACTTGGCATGATGTTGTGTGTACAGGTTCGGTCTATTCAGCAATTGTGCATAGCAATTGAGAATAATGTACCCAACATTTTGTTTAGATACTGAAATTATGAAAACGCCTACATTTGATAGCGTCTTCAGCGACCAAGATCATTTTACAATGGATCACTGTGGTGGACTCCTTTTTATCTGTTTTAAACACCTGCAAATTGACACATACAGTACAGTAACTGTGCTACAGTATGCCCTGGATAGTGCAAAGGGGATTAATTTTGCCACCTGGTGGATACACAAAGAACTTCACCCAAACAAATCAGAATTCATATAATTCAAAGAAATCAACAACGCTATGCAAAGGTGTGATTTGTGTGATTGGCCGCGTTAACGCTACCGTTAGCCGTTAATAAAGAGTGAATCACGCGTGGAATACAGCAGACTTTTATGAAAATGGCTCAGAGAAATGTTTGAATAACGGCCGCTGCATCTCTTTGTACATTAATAGTGCCATATAAATAAAGACATACATACATTTCCTTTTTTGTGAGGTTTTAGAACTGAAATTGGGTAATTTTACGCTGTTCTAGGATAATTGTTCTTTCTGCTGGGACACCTTCAATATGGTTTCTTTATCCTGGTAATGCAGAAATGTAATTAGAATAGATCTCGGTTAGTCATTGTCAGTTGGTCGGGACCAAATGATCTATGTGCTCTTTCAAGTTCAAAGCTTGGAATCTGGAGGTCTTTTGCTAGATTCTCATGCAACAGAAATTTTAAAAATTCTATCATTGTTGAACCTTTCTCAGATCCTTCAGGCACCCCAATAATCCGTAGGCTTGACTTTCTGTCATGATTTTCATAGGAAATATATTTGTTATGTACAGTGGTGGGAAAAAATGTGTGAACCCCAATTATGTAAATTCCATAGTTTTCCATGATAACCTTTTTGAATCAAAACCAATCTTTTCTAACATATTCAAACTGGTTTATATTAACCAATTCCATGTGTTTTCAAACAAAATGATGTATGAATTAGACAAACATTTAGTAATTAAGAGTAAATAAGAGGCCGTCAGTGTTGCCAGCTTCCACCAGGAGGAGACACCGCTGGACGGACGGAGACACACACACACACACTGCTGAACACCGCCTCCCTATACCATGCCAGGGGGGAGGAGAGAGGGGGGCTGGCTCTGACCGGGGACAGACAGATACAGCCTGTGTGTGATCCTCTCCTCCCCCCCTCGCAGACTCACCACCGGCTTCTCCAGACTGCACGGCTGGGAGAACCAGCTATTAAACATTGTGCTGCAGGGTCCTCTGACCTGAAGAAAACTTTTTCAAATGAATGGAAAATAAAAACTTTTAAAAACAAATCGCAGTTACACACACACGCAGTCGCACACACACACTTGCGCGCGCACACACACTTGCACACGCACACTCACTCACAAACACTCAATGACGCAGACACACAGACACACACAGACACAAACACGAGGAATTCACAGTAAGTATAAATATAGAAGTGCAAATAGCTAAACAGGATGTGTGCTGAGCACGCACGTTCTTTGCGTTTTTGTCACTGAAATTGTGTTTTGATTTTTAATTAAAAAAATGACCATCACAAATACAATTTCTGTGACAAAATACGAAGAAGTTTCACTTAAAATGCGCGTGCTAAGCACACCCACTATTTTATCCTCTTCACTGCTTTAGTATGTACTTATCTATTTATTTTTTATATTTATTTTTAAATATATCTGGTTTACTTGCTTGAGTTCATGTTTTATTTTGTGCTGTTGGTTTACTTTCAGCTTAGACTGCCTAAATTGTTGCAATCCTGTATCTAATGTTTTTCTATTAGATGCAGTTCCCTACTCTCACCACCTGTCAATTTTCTTAGAATGATTGATAAAGTTGTTCTTGCTGTCGACATCAGTGTTTTTCTGTCAAGTGCATGTTTTGACATCATGACGCATTACGCATGACGCACTAAAGTGTACAGTGACGTCACTATTGTCGGTGCCCGAATGGAGGGCTATTTCGTACACTCCATAATTGAGCCCCTAATAAAGTTGAACACTGATGAAACGTACTGTAGGGTGATTTGCATTTTGTACCTGGAGCCATTGGAAAGCCTGCATCCCTGAGATCCAAATCCAAATGCTCTTCTAATGTGGAAGACGCTAAGCAGAGAGACTATCTGGAGAGTGCATTGATTTAAATTATTTATGCTTTAAGAGTATTGCGCTATTTTGGCATTTAATTTCTATTCATACCTAACTATTTCCTGACCCTTGAATATATCATCATTACCTGGATATCTTTAACTGGTTCCTAAATGTGAAAAAAATATGCAATATGTGAGTGTATTTGACACTGACTTACTAATCTCTTTTTGATAATTTTTTGACACTACTGTATTGAACTATTTTGTGTTATCTTTATATTCACATAGCCAGTGTTCGACAAACCTATACATCTGCACGCCCCGGGCGAGTGGATTTAACATTGTGGCGAGCTCCTATTGGCCCACGCAGCACACGTGTTTTTTTTTTTAATTTTCCCTGCTTGCGATGAAAAAAACAAAAAACTCCCCTACTGTATCTGACTGCTGATTGGCGCGCGCTCCCAGGCTTTGTGGGCACGCAGCCAGGTTCTATATGAGCCCGCCACAATGAGCGGCCATTGTTTTTGCCCAGAGATCTGTTGGAGAGTACAGTAAGTACTCGCTGTGCCTCCATCCCACTGCCTCCTGTGCGCGATCCCCCTGGTCAACACATGGCTCCTGAAATCACCCCAGCGGCCCCTCTGCTCCTTCCCGGTGCCTCCTGCAAGCCCACCCGCGCGATCCCCCTGGTCCCCACATGGCTCCCGTACTCACCCCCGTGCTGCCGCCTGTACGCCCTCCCTCAGGCGTGTTGGCACTCCCCTCCCCCTTCCCCTCCTCCTGCCACCTTCCCCTCCCCTCCACCTGCCCCTCGATCCCCCCGATCGCTGCCCGGGGTGGGAGGTCCCCACGGCTGCTGCACAGGCATGGAGGAGCCAGGGACAGAGAAGCTGCAGCAGGAAGAGGAAGCCAACCCCCCCCCCCTCGCCTCACTCTGGTGCCTGCTGGAGAGGAAGAGGAAGCTCCCCCCCCCCCCCTCAGCTGCAGGGAGAGAGAGAAGCCAGCTGGCTCCAGCCACTGCTGTGAAGGTGAGAGAGACCTCGGTTGCAGGGATCCGCTCCCTCATCGCTCCACCCAGGAGCCATAGCCCCAACTGCCTTCTGAGACCCCCCTCCCTGGCTGCCCACATACCACTCCCCCCCCAGGGTGCCCGGGTACCTATCACCCCGCCTCCCCCCACGGCTGCACAGAGCCTCCCTGCAGCAGCACCCTTTCCCCTCCACTCCTCTGCTGCAGTTCCCCTGCAATTTACGCCCCTCATGCATGTGTATATGAGTGTGTGTGTGTGTATATATGGGAGAAGTGTGTGTATAGAGAGAGGTGTGTGTATATGATAGTGTGTGTGTATGGGAGAGAAAGTGAGTGTGTGTGTGCAGGACACCAGAAGTACACCCCCAATCAGTCACCCCCCCACCCCCACCCAATCACCCACCCAGTTACCCCCGCCACCCAGTCAGTCACGCCACCCCCCCACCCAGTCAGTCACACCACCCACCCAGTCACCCAGTTAGTCACCCCACCCCGCACCCTGTCGCCCAGTCAGTCACCCCACCCCCCCAGTCACCCAGTCAGTCACCCCACCTCCCCACCGATTGACCCAGTCAGTCACCCCACCCATTCAGTCAGAAAGTCAGTCACCCAGTCAGTCACCCCCCCCCACCCAGTCAGTCACCCCACCCCCCACCCAGTAACCCAGTCAGTCACCCCACCTCCCCACCCATTCACCCAGTCAGTCACCCCACCCATTCAGTCAGCCCACCCCCCACCCAGTCAGTCACCCAGTAAGTCACCCCCCCACCAAGTCAGTCACCCCACCCCCCACCCAGTCACCCCCCCCCCCACCACCAGTATCTGTCTCCCTCTCTCTCACGCTCTGTCTGTCTCCCTCTCTCTCACACTCTCTCTTTCTCTCGCTCTCTCTGTCTCTTGCTCTCTTTGTCTCTCGCTCTCTCTGTCTCTTGCTCTCTTTGTCTCTCGTTCTCTCTGTCTCTCGCTCTCTTTGTCTCTCTCGCTCTCTGTCTCTCGCACTCTCTGTCTCTCGCTCTCTCTGACTCTCGCGCTCCCTGTCTCTCGCGCTCTCTGTCTCTCGCTCTCTCTCTGTCTGTCTCTCTCTCTCTCTCTGTCTGTCTCTCGCTCTTGCTCACGCTCTCTCGGTTTCACTCTCTCTCACACTCTCTGGATATCTTATTTACCCTATATATCTTATTTGCCCTATACCTACACTGAAATAACCTATACTGCTTTCTTCCAGATCGGACTCAAGCTTCACATGGGAGACATCGGAATCCCCCCTAACCCAGAAGACAGTTAGGGAACACCTCCCCTCCAACTTATAACATTGCGGGAATGAGAGTACCTGGACATTGAGGGACTGCGGATCAGGTAAGATCCCAGGTGGGATTGCTGCTTTTGTTATAGTTAGTCATTCACATCTGGCTTTTTTTTTCTAAATCCGACATTTACACACACACACACACACACACACACACACACACACACACACACACACACACACACACACACACACACACACACACACACACACACACACACACACACACACACACACACACACACACACACACACACACACACGTAACAAGGACTAATTGTAGTATAATGTAATACAATAAATAAAATGATGTAAAAAACGAATGTTATTCAAAAAAAATTCAAGCGGGCTTGGGGGCGGGACTAGGGGTGGGGTGGGACTAGGGCAGGGCTGGGGGCGGGACTAGGTGGCGAGTAGATTTTTTTGTTTGGCGAGTAGATTTTTGGGTGATTTGTCGACCACTGCACATATCCTATGAGATCTCTGCTCCTGTTCTGTATATATTGTGTTCTTTGACTCTGAAAAGGTCTATCTGGAGCAGCAGCTTATAACCAAATATCCGTTGTATACATTGTATATTTTAATCATTTTTTCACTCCTAATTCACAAAAGTATGTGTTTATTCACTTTATTGGGTACCTATTTATACTTCCAAATAGGTTTGCGCTGAAACACCCTTTCTCCTTAATGTTTCAGGATGGAAGTTTTAATATATCCTGAAGCTGAGGTGTATTTAGATACACAGAGAAACCTTCCTTTTTAATATTTTTAGTTTGATTTCTTGGAGCTAACAAAATATCTCTCCAAATCTGTTCTACTGTTTGAAAATGTTTTTTCAACTGTCTGTCGCTTATGGCCCATTTCTAGAACTTTTCTCGACTTCTGTCATCTAAAATTGTGGGACCCGAGATGATTCTTTTGACTCTTAATACCTGTTCAAGTGGTAAATTACCTTTCAAGGTAGGTGTGTGGAAACTGTTCCCCAATAATAGATTGTTTCTATCCTTCTCCTTCACATAGATGTCTGTCATTAAGCCCTCTGCCGTTTTCTCACAGTATCATCCAAAAAGTTTATTTTATTGTGATCAGCAACTATTGTGAATTACATCGTTGGATGATATATTGATGGAATTAACAAAACCAACTAGGGACTCCATGCTGCCCTGCCACAGGAGATGTTGTTGCGTCCAAGTGATACTTAGAAACTGGACGCTGCAATACTCCGGAAGTTAAATTATATAAATTCCTGTAGATCTGAGGATTGTGGTTGAGGGGTATATAAACTGCCCTGTTTGTCAATTGCTTGTGAAAATTACCTAATGATAAGATGTGTACGGGTCTGAAACGTTGCTTTGCGTGTGATACAGTATGTTCCTTTAAATAAGAAAGTCAACTTTTTCTTGCTCATAAATGTGTACTGTTTGAAGTGAATCTGGATATTCTTCTACCAATCATGAGTGTTATCAATCTGGAATAGAGTGCTCTCTCTGCTTTGTTTTCTACATATATCATATGACATGTGACTATGCTTAAAGGGACAAAGACTGTTTTGACACAAATTGTGGTATTTGGGTACTTTTCACTTTTATCTTCTACATTAATTTATACATACAAACCTATTTTCAGGATTCACGGTGAGGTCCCAGTCCGAACTCTTAATAACCTGTTACTAGAACATTGGCTATATATACACTTCTATCCCATTATTGTGATATCACTGGTCATAAGACATGCAAGGTTATGGCAATCCTTTCTGCGTAGACATTCTGTATCATATGGAGGGGAGAACCTGAGTGAGCCCACACAGTTAACCCCTTATCTGAAATAGTAGTCCCAAAGGGGGCCCACGTAACAGAGCTCTTTCTGGATTTCCTCTTACCTCTCCCATCATACATTTAGTGCTCACTCACTAAAATAACTAATGACCTCATGCTGCCAAAGACCAAGGTCATAACACTCTGCTCATATTACTAGACCTCTGCAGCATTTGATACTGTGGACTACCTTCTTCTCAGTCAAATTCTCCATACTCTTTGTATTCATAACAAAGCTCTATCCTGGATCTCCTCTTACATCTCCCATCGTACTTTCAGTGTCTCTTTCAGTGTCTCTTTTGCTAACATCTCCTCCTCCTCTATCGATCTCTCTGTTGGGGTACCCCACGGCTCTGTCCTGGGACCTTTCCTCTTTTCTCTTTACACACCTTCTCTAGGTGACCTAATCACATCTCTTGGGTTCAAATATCACCTCTATGCTGATGACACACAAATTTACTTTTCAACCCCTGACCTTACACCCGCTGCACAGACCAAAGTTTGTGAATGTCTCTCTGCTATATCATCCTCAATGGCCCTCCGCTGACTTAAACTTAACATGGTGTAGCTGGTGTAGCCAGGTTCCCCCAGAATTGCCCTTACTTCTGCTGCATGGGGAAAGTTAGGGCAGGTTGCAGAGTGTGCAGGGAGTGCTCGGTGCAGGGGAGGCTCCGCAGTAGCCGGATCGCTCAGGGCGCAGCCATTTTGGTACTCGCGCATGCGCAGTGAGTAGAGAGGCGACGGTGCTGGAAAAGAGTTTGCGCATGCGCAGTGAGTGGCTGCGATAGCGCGCGAAGCAGAGACCTATCAGAGGAGGCCTAGAGCAGGGGACTTCAAGTCCCATGAGCCTCAGCCAGACCAGGGGACGCCAGGGAGCCAATAGGGCGACAGGACCTCGATAGGAAGAAGATAGGAGGTTGCGCAGGGGAGCATGTTAGTCAGAGAAGACCAGGAAGGGGAAGAGGTATGAGCTCTATGTGTAGAGAGGCACGTAGCCTCTACACTAGGCCAGAATACCCCTAGGCCCAGATAGGCCCCTGAGTCCCAGTCAGCTTTAGTCAATGCAGGGACAGGCCCTAGAATAGGAACCTGCCCCATTAGTGTGTCAAGTTTGGGACACAGAGGTCGCTGCAGAGTTATATCAGAGGTTTGGGACCAGACCTCTTCAGAGACATTATCAGCCATCCAGGTGGGATCGCCCCGGAGGGTCATCGCAGACGGCTCCGTGTCATCGGATCCTTTGCGAAGATTGTTTGCGGGCCCAAGCGCAGGAGAGCTCGGCAGGTAATATCTACTAAGTGCAACCAACTGTAACATTGCTCATCTTAGTGGGGATTGAGGTGTGGGCATTGGACACAGTGTGGGGAACACGGTGGAGGGTTGCGTCCTGTGAGACGCGTTATCTAATTGTATCTCCTAAAGGAAGAATATTAAAATGTTATGCTACATACAAGGTTATGGTCACCGCTAGTAAAGCTACTATTTCTTTTACATACTGTATGAGTAGTATTGTGTTATTGTCCTGCGAGGAACAACTCCTGCTCTGCTGGGAGCCATCGCAGGTGGAGGTGCTGTATCTGGTAAGAGATAATCTATATATATATTGCCCCAGGCTCTCTGTGGCAGAGGCTCAGGCCCTGCGAGCCAACAGGTTACACAGCATTGGTAGTCATACTGTACCCAGGGGGAAACAGGGCTACAATGGCAAAAACAGAGTTCCTCTTATTTCATCAAAAACCTGTCCCTACTGACCTTCTTCCACATTTCTGGTCATACACCCAGTAGCACAAGCACGCTGCCTAGTGGTCACACTTGACTCCTCTCTCATATTTTCTTCTCACATTCAAAAGGTATGTAAAACCTGTCGCTTTTTCCTCCGCAATAATAAAAAGATACGCCCTTTCCTGTGTTGATCAACTGCTAAAACGCTGACACAGGCCCTCATTCTCTCCCTTCTCGATTACTGTAACCTCCTGGTGTCCGACCTTACAGCTGCTTAACTGTCTCCCCTACAACTATCCTAAACGCTGCTGCCAGAATAACTCTACTCCATTCCTAAATCTGTCTTGGCGTCTCCCCTGCTGAAATCCCTCTCCTAGCTCCCTATAAAATCCTGCATCACACACTCCATTCTCCTCCTCACTTTTAAAGCTTTACACTCTTCTGCCCCTCCTTACATCTCAGCCTTTATTTCTCTCTATGCACCATCCCAAATCTTGCATTCCGCTCAAGGATGTCTTCTCTCTACTCCCTTTGAATCTAAAGCCTTCTCCCGCCTTAAACCTTTCTCACTGACTGCCCCACAACTCTGCAATGAACTTTCCCTCAATATCAGACTAGCATCCTGTGATGGTGAGGGGGTAACCAGGTTCTCAATAAAGGTCAAGCCCTGTTTTGGTTACCTCTTACATAGTTACATAGTTACATAGTAGATGAGGTTGAAAAAAGACGTAGGTCCATCAAGTTCAACCTATGCTAAATTTAGACAACAGATACTTTATCCTATATCTATACTTACTTATTGATCCAGAGGAAGGCAAACAAAAAACCCCATTAAAGGGAAAAATTAATTCCTTCCTGACTCCAAGAATTGGCAATCGGATTAATCCATGGATCAACATCCTTCCCATGTATACTTATTTGGTATATCCCTGTATACCTTTCCCATCTAAAAAGATGTCCAACCTTTTTTTGAACAAATCTATTGTATCTGCCATCACAGTCTCCATGGGTAATGCATTCCACATTTTAACTGCCCTTACGGTAAAGAACCCTTTTCTTTGTTGCTGGTGAAATTTCCTTTCCTCCAACCTCAAGGGATGGCCCAGAGTCTTTGTACTACCCGTGGGATGAATAGTTCTTTTGAAAGCTCCTTGTATTGTCCCTGAATATATTTGTATAGTTATCATATCCCCTCTTAGACGCCTCTTTTCTAATGTAAATAAATCTAATTTAGCTAGCCTCTCCTCATAAGTTAGAATGTCCATCCCCTTTATTAATTTGGTGGCTCTTCTCTGCACTCTCTCTAGTTCGATAATGTCTTTTCTTAGGATTGGTGCCCAAAATTGTACTCCATATTCAAGGTGTGGTCTTACTATTGCTTTTTAAGGGGCATAATTATATTTACTTCCCTTCCATCCATTGCCCGTTTGATGTAAGATAAGATCTTGTTTGTCTTTGCAGCTACTGCATGACATTGGGCACTATTGCTAACAGAAAAAGACACAAAAAACACAGCGCACGACGCTGTGTTTTTTGTGTCTTTTTCTGTTAGCTATAGGGGGTCCCTGAGCCCTCCCTTCTACCGCAGCTGCAGACACTCTAATTACCAAGGTCACGTATTTAATTCATATTTATCACATCACTATTTACATTAGTTGCGCACTTTTTTCTTCACTCATTCGTACTATTGCTAAGCCTGCTGTCTACAAGCACTACTAAATCTTTCTCCATCAAGGATTCCCCCAATATATCTCCATTTAATTTGTAAGTCGCCTTTTTATTCTTGTATCCCAAATGCATAACCTTACATTTATCTGTATTAAACCTCATCTGCCATTTACCTGCCCACGTTTCCAGTCTCTCCAAGTCCTTCTGAAGAGAAATTACATCCTGCTCTGATTCTATTACCTTACACAATTTAGTATCATCAGCAAAGATGGAGACTTTGCTCTCGATCCCAACCTCAAGGTAATTAATAAACAAGTTAAAAAGCAGGGGTCCCAGTACCGATCCCTGAGGTACTCCACTCACGACTTTAGCCCAACCTGAAAAAGTTCCCTTTATGACAACCCTTTGTTGTCTGTCCTTTAACCAGTTTAATACTCTGATCCGAGTATTAGGGTTCAAGAGTGTCAGCTCTTGATCCCAGCAACTGTCTATGCATAATGTGTAATGTGCGAAAATAAAAAAATGTTGTGTTTTTGCCTTTCCAGGGATGCCAGCGAGCAGGGATTGCTAGGGCATGAGTTTCAAGCAGTGTTTTGCAGAAAAATTGTTGTCAGAATGTTCCTAGGTAGTTGGGGTCCGGAGTTGTCGGTTTGCAGAAAAATGTACCTGAGAATCATGCCTGATTCTCGGATACATGTAGGCATATTGTCCCAGCCATATCTCCCCTTGAAAACGCTTGCGTGACTAACCGCTAGGGTTCCCTGCTTCAGCATAGCCCAGAAAGGTAAATGGGGCAAAGGGATGCCAAGTGCCCCTGTAACTATGAGGGGTCCCTAGGCTAAGGGGGATACCCAGTTAATGCCCAGGTAGCCCAGAACCTATATTGGGGTTCATGGGCACTCCAACCATAAGTATAAGGTTGTGAGAGGACTCTTAGGGTCCAGTCCAAGTCTCTTAGATAGTGTTTGGGGAATAAAGGCTAGTAGAAAAATAAAGTGCAGTTTTCTATTCTATTCCCCATACCCAGAGACTTAGATGTATTAAAAGTATATTTTAATAACACTGTGTTTATTATTGTAACGTATTGTTGTGCACTGTATATGAGCTGGGACTTTCGGAACCAATGTTCAGACAGGCTACCAGGGCTACCAAGTTGGTGCCAGTAAGTCTACTGGACATCAGAGATGAAAACCCCAGTGGATGCCAGAGGTGTGAAAGCCATTTGGGTAGCAGGGAAGGGCTCAAGTACCCATGTCCTGGAATCAATGGCAGTCGTCTGGGCTGCCATTTGTTCTACCAGACCTGGAGGAGCCTGACCCAGCGGGTAGCATCTGAATATCAAGGGATGGAGGTGGCAAACCCCCGCATGTCCCTTGGCAGAATCAGATTCCCTGCTAACCTGGCTTTCTGTCCCAGCTTCGTTTGGCTACTGAGAAAGTTCCCTTGCTCTGATTGGCTTAGGGGTTTCTTATATTATTTTGGAGTTAATTCACAAAATACTACAGCCAATCAGTGTTGAGATTTCCAGTGCCAGAAGTGCAGGCTTTTCAAAAGTGCTCTTGCGTGTACAGCAGAGCACTGGTTTCAGAAAAGTCTGCCCGGAAAATATTTTAAGTCCCACTTTTGGTAGCCAAGTTCTAATAATCGAACATAGCAATCACGGCTGGGATTGCAAGCCGATTTTAGTTCCAGGAAATTTGGTACTAACCCCCGGTCAAATAGTCAAAGTTCTCAGAAAAAAAGGGAGTGGTGGCATGTGGAACTTCACGGCGATTTGGGAACCAGAGGATTTTGGGCTGTCCCAGTCAGGGGAAAACTCTTATTTAGAGTTCCCTGCACCTAGAACAGTTTAATTTCCAACACCCAGACCCCCAGTAACTGCTTGTGTGTATACCTATTTCTGTGAATAAACTTCAATTTATTGCATTATCTTGTTTTGCTCAATAAATGAATCTGGTAAAGGTGTACAATAAACCTGGTCTCCCGTGACACACCCCTCTATCCACCTTTAAGACCCACCTTAAAACACACCTGCTTAACGATGCATATGAGTAGCTCTGTGGCGAATACTATACACCTCATACATAAATCTTGGCCGCTTGCAGATGCACTTACCAAAACACCCTCCTACTTTTTCTGTCCTTTCTTCCTACCAACCAATTCGATTGTAAGCTCTTCGGAGCAGTGACTTCTTTTCCTAAATGTTACTTTTATGTCTGAAGCACTTACAGTAGCGACATACTTTATTGAAGTAAATGCCGGCGGCATGCCGGGATCTACCCCAGCTGCCGCCAGTCACAAACGCGCGCCGCCGCGTTTCCCCCACGCACCCCCCCTCCACATCGCGCGCAATTACCCCCCAAAGACACCCCGAACCCGGCTTCTACTCTGCCCCTCTGCTTCCCCGCACCCCCGCTTACCTAGATTTGAACTCCAGGGGT